>NC_135874.1:29259250-29269250 GCF_031162955.1 Sander vitreus | reverse complement strand
ACACACACACACACACACACACACACACACACACACACAGAGACACACACACACACACTCAGAACAGGCTCAGTGAGATAACAGCACACACACACACACAAACACACAGACACACAGACACACACACACACACACACACACACACACAGACAGACACACACACACACACACACACACACACACACACTCATGGACACACACACACAGACAGACACACACACACACACACACACACACACACACACACACACACACACACACACACACACACACACACACACACACACACACACACACACACACATACGTGTTTTGCTATATTTGTGAGGACCATGACCGTATAGCATGTTGTGAGGACCCCCCTTTCTGCTCACACTAGGAGGATGAAAAAAATAGTTTGACCATTAGATGGGAGTAGAGAACCAGAAAATTACTTCAAATGTTTAATCACACGATGTTCACACAACTGGTGAAGTTGGTGGGTGTTGTGAGGACCGGACGGTTGCTAGGCAGATTTAAGATCACATGATCTACTTTCTAAGGCTTTTTTGGCAGCAGTTTTGATTAGTTATCATATGTTTTGAACCTATTAGACCAAAGAACAGTTTTGCTATATTTAAGTCACTGAAGCTTATTAAACCCTTATTATGTGGTTATATTATTCCTTGTATATTTATTCCTTGTATATTTTTTCATTAACTGGTAATGTCTTAAGCTGCTCTAACACTACAGCAGTGTTGGAAAAAGCTAACCACCTCATTTCAAAACAAATTACATTTTAGTATGCAATGATCATCAGTGTATGACAAATTATTTTTAATGATTATTTTATGATTTGATAAACTCATAGCTAGACATATTCATAACTCCCATATATTTTGGCCCACAATAAGTATAGCTGACCCAGAAACTATTGTCCATGTATTTTTCAGGTCTCACTTTGATTACTGTAATGCTATGCAGTTGGGTCTGATCTTGATCCGGCGTTGTTAGTATTGCACACATACTAGACCCGGTCAACTGGATGGGTTAGTTCAACTCAAACAAATTAACCTTATCATTATGAATTTCTTTCAAATCAGAGGAAAGGGACTAAGAATATTATGATTTAAAAATGATTTACATTGATGACCGGTGCCACAGACAAGGTCAATTTAAGACTTTTTTTAATTATAGCAGTTGAGTGAACTACCCATTTTCAAATGAAGTATTACAAGCCTTATTGGGTCATGTAGTAAATCATTCATCAGGAAAGCTCTGACCTCCATCACAACACAAACTCCAAAATAATAAATCAGCAGATAATTTATTCTGCAAAAGCAAATTTTGGGCTTTACAAAAGTTCACTGTAACAAGCTGGGTAAGAAATTGTAACAGAACACCTACACTTACTTGAATTTCAGCTTCAGCAAAACAAGTCAGGAGACGTACCTGAGCCAATATTGTTCCTACAACAAGGATAAATAACAAATTTGGCCTGTTGAAATCCTGGTGTAATACATAATGTTTACTTCTGAAATTAGCTGAGTAATGCACATTTTCACACTAGACACTGAATATTTAACTGCTCACATCTGTATACAGCACTTGAACTTGCGGCTGTGTGCAGAAAATAATGCAGATGGAGAACAAACATGCTAACTTAACTGCGTGATACTTTTTTTTTCTAGTTTCAATGGTATTATGTACATGATTCTTTACATCTCTTCAGTGTCTGCTCTGAAGTGCTGGTTCTGCATCTATGCACTCTATGCACTTGTCTTTACCAGGAACTTTCGCCTCCAATCAAAGTTTCCAGCCAATCACTCCAGGGCCTTCTTTGAGTTTTCTTCCGCACAGTAGAACCTAAAAAACAGTAAACAGAAAGACACATTATTCCACCAAAATCAAGAAATCATAGAATGAACTATGACTGCAAGCAATCATTAGCAGGCCTGCCTGTGTGTAAATAAGTATAGTTAGAAAGTAACTGACTAGTTCAAGTGAGTAAGTCGGTCAGTAGGAAGGTAGAAGTAAGTAGATGGGATTTTGTTTTTAGTTTTGTAAGTTTATTTGATTAGGACAATGCACATTAATCAACATTTCTGTAAATGCGCCAGTGTTAGCCAGTCGGCTAATTTTCAACTGTAGTCCTAATTACCTAGCATGCATGTCTTTATGGTGGGAAGAAACCGGAGCACCCAGAGGAAACCCACGCAAACATGGTGAGAACATGCAAACGCCACACAGAAAGGCCCGGAAGGACCTGGATTCGAACCCAGAACCTTCTTGCTGTGAGGCAGAAGTGCTAACCACTGAGCTTTGTTTGTTAATGTCAATTAAATCACTATGTATGCATGTTGCCTTCACTGTTCTTCTGCATTACATTATTTTATATGTGCAATGAACTACACTTAAATTGAAGAAAAAAGTAAAACTGTAGTAGTAATAAACTAGTAGCATATGCAGTAGTATCAGTGGAGGCAGTAGTAGTAATTTTAGCATCCACAGCATTAATAGTTGTAGCTTTTGCAGATGCAGCAGGTGTAGTAGCACTAAACATAGTTGGACTATTTTAAGTGGCAATATTCTTTCTAGTAGTTGCAGCAGTAGTGAGAGTAACATTAGTTGCAGTACTATTTGCTATAATAGTTATTGTAGTGGAATTTAAAGTAGTTAACCCTTTAACAAGCATCCTCAATCCCTTTGAAAACAAACATAAGCTTAGGCTTTCCTGCAAGCTCAGACTTTGTAGTTTCTTAGGGAAAGAGGAGTCAGAATAATTGAGCATTACAATATCAGAGTAACTGAAGCTTAATCGCGTTGGTAGAAGACAGATACCAAGATTACTCAGATTGGAGCTCTGTGGCTTTCTGTTGAGGTTTCACAGTGAAAATACCCAAACTTGGAAATCACATATGGATCTCCCCAGAATATTGTACTTTGGGAACCATTTACGATGTTACAAAATGACCAACATCAATCTATATCGTTGTTTCACTTTCAAATTAGACATGAGTTGACCTGATAGGCTGAAATATCACTTTTTTAACAATGTTGTAATGTTTAAAAGGCTTGTATTGACTCAAGGGCGGTGTAAATAAGGCAGTTCAAAAAGTACAGGAACACGGCTGGGGTGCTGGGGTGTAGTTGGTGGCTACTACCAAAAGTTGGTGGTATGTCCAAGTAGTTGCAAGGGTGTACAAGGTGGTTCTATATTGGCAACAAACAAGCTTACCATTTCTCCTAGCCTTGGATGACCTCTTGACTTTAGCCTTAGTGCGTGTGCCAGGTCCTTCTAAGTGAAGAGAAGAGAAACCCCATGATATATACACAGACTGAGTCATAACCTACTGTACACTTCATGCCAAAAAGTCAAAGGCTATAGATGATCACACTACATACCATCTGAGTCTTGGTCTTCATCAGAAGGCTCATCTGGATCAGGTCTCCCCTTCTGGCTTCTGGATAGCTCTGTAACAGAAGGAAATGAACATGAACAAGGTGATTGATTATCACAGCAAACATTATTTACTTCTTGAACAAACTTAGCAGTCACCTAATGCATCCTGGTCACTTCAAAATACCACTGTAGCAACCACCTGATAAACCCAGGGGAAAACATGCACTTACACCTCTTGCTGTTACCCATTAACTGCTCTGCTTTTACACCGCTCGCTCTGATGCCGACATACACTTGATCTGCTCCAGTTCCACACGCACCTCTCAATAAATTCT
This sequence comes from Sander vitreus, assembly GCF_031162955.1. Lineage (NCBI taxonomy): Eukaryota > Metazoa > Chordata > Actinopteri > Perciformes > Percidae > Sander > Sander vitreus. The sequence continues at coordinate 29,265,533 of NC_135874.1, read as the reverse complement.
CTCTTCTTAAATACGTTTTTTTAATATTCTTTTTATATTTTTTTAATTTTTTTAATGTTGTGTATACTTTGCTATACTGCTACACACCACAACACTAAAATTCCCTTTCTCTGACTACCTATTTGCCAATAAATCTGATTCTGATGTTCCATATCTACTACAATATGATCTAGAATTCATACCAGGTCAAACATAAGCCTTGTGACAATAAGTCACCCCACTGTGCATCAGAACTCAAACATGCAACGTCTAGGGAAACCTACAATATTACAAATGAAATAGGTAAATAATAGCTTACAATAATACTGGTAATTACAAATTCTGGACATCGGGCCAGGAAAAACCATCTTCGGGCCAATAGGTTTCAGGCCTCAACATTTTAACTTGAACCCTGACCTCTATTATAATTACTTGCATACCATCTTGTTCTTGCCTAGGAGATGCCTCCACCATGATACGCTCTGAAGTGCGCCCTTGGTTGGGTTTGTTAGACAAAGCCACTGTAATGACAACAACCCGTCTGGCTAAACTATTCACGTATTCAGCTCTGTACCTGCTCGGCTTAGCCTCTCGTAGCCTACTCTGGGCTCTACAGTTTCCCCCCTGCTCTGCACAGCAGCCAACAACCCGGTTCTGCATCTAGTCTTCCAGTCTGCCTCGCTCTTCTCTGGCTCAATAGCCGATCCCTTCAACCATGCAATAAATATTCCTCTTTTTCTAACTCCAGTCTCCTCCCTCACTTAGGGTGTACTCACACTAGGTGATCCGTTCTGTGCTCAAGTATGTTTAAACCCCAAAGTCTGGTTCGTTTGACCAGTGTGATCACTCCGTTCCGTGCCCGGACACGGTACATTAAACTGTGCCCGGGCCCGCTTGAAGAGGTGGGCTCGGGCACAGTTAGGTTGGACTCCGGCTCGGAACTCGGATATGATCTCCACTGTGCCATTCGAGAGAGAGTACTTTTTTTATTTTCAAAAGAGTGACGTAAACATGCTTTGATTATTCACTCTTAATTGCTATCGCAGCTTTAAAGCTAAAAAAAATGACATTTAGGCCAGCCCTAGTGTAAATGTGGTTCCATCAAGTTATCAGATATTAAGGTTTAATGTCACACCCACAAAAGTGTAGTACAAATTATTAGTATACAATCATTTGATACATACCAGCTCATTTTCTTGCTCTCTTTCTTTCCATTATCTGTGAAACAAACAATTGTATTTAAGCAAGATCACCACTATGAATGTCATCAATTAATTTAAATTAGTATACTTGTATCTATGTAAATGGCAATGTTGAGGTTATAACTAATAACCCTAACATGACAGCCAAAGAATTGCATTAACTATTGCTAGTATAACTTACAAAATTAATGTGACTTGTGTAAATGTGTTTCATCCAGGATATTTTGGCTAATTGCTCCGACATATACTCAGCAAAAAAAGAAACGTCCTCACTTTCAACTGCTTTAATTTTTAGCAAAACTTAACGTGTAAAGATTTGTATGAACATAAAAGATTCAACTACTAAGACATAAACTGAACAAAGTTTCACACATGTAACTAACAGAAATGAAAAAATGTGTCTGGAACAAAGGGGGGTCAAAATCCAAAGTAACTCAGTATTTGGTGTGGCCACCAGCTGCATTAGTGAGGGCTAGGGCCATGCACCCCAGAAATGTCCAGGAACTTGCAGGTGCCTTGGTAGAAGAGTGGGGTAACATCTCACAGCAAGAACTGGCAGATCTGGTACAGTCCATGAGGAGGAGATGCACTGCAGTACTTAATGCAGCTGGTGGCCACACAAGATACTGACTTACTTTGGATTTTGACCCCCCTTTGTTCAGAGACACATTTTTCCACTTCTGTTAGTCACGTGTGTGAAACTTTGTTCAGTTATTTTCAAGGATGAAATGCACCGTTGGTCAGACAACACAAGCAGGTTGAGTCAGTGCAAAACACAAAAACAATCTGTTTTTTTATATCAAAACAGAACAAAAATATAAAATCCACAAGAAGAAGCTAGAATCTTCTAACTTCAGGCATTTATGCTTGAAAAATAACTAAAGTTAGAACAATTCATTGACAATCAAAATAGTTGGAAAATCATTCCCCCACCCCCAAAAAACTCTTTTCATTCTGTTCTCCTCTTAATTTTATTCAAGTAACAGCTCAGCCTAGTTTAAATAAAAATGAAAATGTCTTACCTGGGTTAATAATCTGTTGCTTTCCTGCTGTTGTTTTCGCCTCTTTAAATCTCCTAGCACACGTGCAGCGTCTCCCTGAGTCTCTGCAGCCTGCGTAAAACACCTCCGTCATGTTTCTGACGCTGCATTTAGGTCCACTGGGAGAGTGCACAACTGTACTCCATGTTGTATAGTTATGGAAATTTTACAAAATGTTTCAACTCCAAATAGAGTCAACAATGATTACAAAAATAGAGTTTTTACTACAACATAGCGTAGCTTCAGCAGTTCTCCATTTTAGTATGAAATTCTGTATCTTCAGTCAGGGACAGTGAAGCCAGGAATTCCCATGTCCCTTGAATGCAGCATTAGCAGCAAAAAAAAGTTTGCAGTGCAGGTGTTTAATTGATCTCCCCTCCCCCTCCCTGTGTGGCCTCATGTCAGCCTCTCCTCACACACAGGCAGCAGAGCCTGGATTCAGTTTGAGCCATATCTCAACACACCTTTACACTTTATTTTACACTATTTATTTTTTTACTGGGAATATTACTGTTTTACATTAAATTTAAAATCAGTATTTCACATTATTTGTGCAAAATCATTTTAAACATAAATGCATGTAACATAAATTTAAATAATATTGGATAGATTTTGATACAGTGGTTTTAATATTTTGAGATCACTTCATTGCTGGACTATCTAAAATCAGAAAACAAGACCTGAGATTCAAGTAAATTTGAAGAGAGTTTGGTGCTGTGGTTAAGTGCTTGATTGTTCTCCCCTCCCCCACCTGACATGTGCTCCTTGGCTGCCCTCGCTGTGACCTTTCAGACACACAGGCTGCAGAGCTTGGATTCAGTTTGAGCAATATCTCAACACACCTTTACACTTTATCTTACGCTGTTTTTTGCCTTGCCTTTATTTTTAATTGAGCTTATAACATTTTTATATTCTATTTTATATCAGTATGTCACAATAGTTGTACAAAATCATGTTTAACATAAATGCATGTAAGGTAAATGTAGATAATATTTAAGAGGCTCTCATACAGTGGCTTTACTGTTTTGATATCACTTCATTGCTGGACTATCTAACATCAGAAAACAAGACCTAAGGTTCAAGTTTATTTGAAGAAAGTTTGGTGCTGTAGTTAGGTGCTTCACTGTTCTCCCCTCCCCCACCTGCATGTGTGTCACCTCTTCAGCTGCCCTGGCTGTGACCTTTCAAACAGAGACACAGGCAGCATGAGAAATATCCCAACAATACTTTCTTTACACTTTATTTTATACTATTTATTTTTAATTGAGCACATTGCAAGTTTTACACATATACTTTTTTATGTGTGTGTGTGTGTGTGTGTATATATATATATATATATATATATATATATACACATACACATATATACACAGTAAATGTTGGCTTAACATGGCTTAACATGTGCCCTTCATTCTAACAGTATTCCCCTATGATTATTCCCCTATGGCAACAGCCTCTTAACAGCAGGATAATGCCCCATTCATTTTTTTAATTTCAGATAAGACTTATCTGAATCATTTAAGATTATTTTACTAAAAATGGTATGGTAACAGGGTTGAAATTCGAGTGACAGGGTAGAATGGCTAGATTACTCTTGATTGTAGAACATGACATCAATGTGACAAATAAATACTCAGGACCACAGGAGTGTTATATAATATATATTTTCATTTATCTTTTTGATAAAGGATTAACAGGATGAGGAGGAATGATTAAAAATAAACATGTGAACAAGACCACTTAGTGGAGGTGCCTGAGATTTGCTTAAGCAACTTACTGACATCTTACTGGATCTTGGCAATGGATGGTCATGTTTCAATCATTAGAGCCGCTCTGTATTTTTCTTCTCACTGTTTGACTTCAACTAATCCTGTAGTTTCTGCACCTCCCTGTTTAATTTAGCTTTGGCAGCCCTCCTTTTTCTTCTCCCATGATCACATTGCCTAAAAGAAACATATGTATGTGTAAATATTTTGTCACTTAACCATTTCAACATCAGCAAAATAGACATTGCCAGCCATGAACTACAACAACATAAATTCTTCATTATTGATTTCTCAGTAGCAACTTATGAGGGTAGTTACCCATTAATTAATAGATACACATGTAGTAAGTAGCAACACATGGTGCATGGAGTGATACTTGATAGTCATAGAAAACAGCATATCATCATATTGATAGCTACAATACTGTTTCATTGGTGAAAATGCATATATTGTAGATATCAGTGAGTACACTAAAGGAGGTGTAACAAATAGCTCTAACATCTATCTTAAATGGTGTTCACATGACAGTAAATATTGGGTCAATGGCCCTCATTTATGAAACGTGCGTACGACCAAAAACAGGTGTAGGATGGGCGTACGTCGATTCCTACGCAAAGCAAGGGATTTATGAATTTGAACGTGAGCGTAGGCTGCGATAAAATCTCACATCTGGTCTGAACTCGTGTACGCAAGTTTTCGAGTCAGTGTGGACATGCGGTGCAGCATATAAAAAGTATAACAGGAGAAGGAGAAGTCATCAGTTGATCACTTATCAGCAATAGCAGATCTGGCTCTTTTAAAAGACCTCTATTCGTCGGTAAAACAGTGCACACGTACGCACACGGGCCACGGTGGAGCACCCCATCGGATTGCTTAAGGGCAGATAGCTCATGGTCTTGCATCAGCGGGGGGACACTACTATACATGGCAGAAAGAGTCTGCAACATAGTTTTAGCCTGTGGGATTCTGGAGCCAGATGACCCGATGCCCAAATAGCAGTGTCCACCACAGCCCCAACTGGGGCTATACGAATGAGACAGGATATTATTCCTCACTTTTAAAAGGTATAGTGTTATGTTTGGCAATGATACTCAATACAGGAAACATGATGATGCACAACATTTTATTTATTCTTCAGGTTTTCGTTTCTCTTTTAAAGTGTTGTTAATGGCCACAAGTGAACGATTTATTTCTGCCATTGACCGAGTTATTTTGGCTTGTTTTTCCAGCCCCTCTGCTGTCAGGAGACAGGGTCGGGGTGGTGGTCCAGCACGGGGGGCGGAGGACACACGCTCTCCCTCACAGCTGTTGCCTGGTTCTGACTCATGAAAAAAACACGAGTAAAATGAAAGACACTGCATAAACTCTGCTACTGTGTGTTTATTTAAATATAGGTACACCATGTAGGCCTAAGAGATTGCAGTATAAGCCTGTATATTACTATGGGGACTATAGCATACATATGTCAAGGATGTATAAATTAAATAAACTTCAGCTGGAGTCCGATTTACCACAGCAACACTGTTGACTGCATCAGTGATCTCTTTCTATTCAGCCTTCTTTCTCCAGCCTTAATCCCAGTTCTCAGGCTGCCAAATAGTACACACGTTACTGCAAATGAACCTGAGACATCAGGGTTTCAATCTCCACCTCTGAAAAGTGCCGCTTCTCAGCCAGATTACGTCTCACCATGTTGTAAATTGTAGGGGCGAGGCCTCAAAACCCAGAATATATTGGGGCGTGACATATAAATTACGATCGTTTCCAGCCATTGCATTTATCAATGTACGACCATCCTTACGCTCTGATTGGTGTGATACGACGTTTCATGAATCACACGTGAAGTCTGTCGTAAGAGGATTTCTGCGCTCATATCTGCGCTGGTTTCTACGTTGCGTTGATAAATGAGGGTCAATGTCTCTGTAATGCATACTTCAAAGTTCTTTCAGGATCAGTTGGCATCTTTAGCCTTATTTGTACAGTATTTGATGTACAGATGACATGTGAATCTGAAATTTCACAAGGCTCCTCTGTAATGAAATGTAGTCTGTGGATTTGGACCATAATTATTTACTATATAAGTACTCCTAAAAATAAAAATCACTATGGAATATTCTTTCCCCATGTAGTTTTGGCCCAAACAAACAAAGCAATTACCAGAAATTACTACATATTATACCTATCAAGTAAAACTGACGTCTATTTCACTGTTCATTGTACAGATAGTTCCTTTACCTTTCTTTACTTAAACATATCTTCATGATCTGTGCTGACACTAACTTGCATTCCTCAATAA
>NC_135874.1:29239250-29251750 GCF_031162955.1 Sander vitreus | reverse complement strand
CAGCGTGCAGGGGGCGGGGCTTAGCGGTCTGTGAAGCTGCGGAGGGTCAGTGTGGAGCATCAGCGGCAGCGGCACAGAGTTCAGTCCGACTCTACGCTGCTTTCTGACGGATCTACTCCCCGCTTCTGCCCCGGGGCATGTTGGGATTTACCTGGACCTGTACCTGACTGGACCCGGGACTGATTTGCCGGATTAATTTTTAAAAACCTGCTGTTGTCCGCTGGCTGGAGGAGCGCGAGACCACCGGTTGACACCTTGAGCTGCGGAGGAGAGGATCTGATTCACTTTCTGACCGAAAATCTCCCCTCCCTCCCTTCACGTTGAGCGTCTTTACAGTTCAATTCAGGGGCTGTTTGCAGTTTAAATTTAGCCTACAAAAGTGGACTGTAAGCGGGGTACAGATAACCGAGAAGTAACGGTCATTTCAGCGGCCGTTAGAGCTCAATTTAGCCTACAAAAGTGGACTGTAAGCGGGGTACAGATAACCGAGAAGTAACGGTCATTTCAGCGGCGGTTGCTGTCAAACTTAGCCGAGAAAAGGGGACCGTGAGTGGGGTATAAAGAACCGTGAAGTAACGGTCATTTCAGCGGCGGTTGCTGTCAAACTTAGCCGAGAAAAGGGGACCGTGAGTGGGGTATAAAGAACCGTGAAGTAACGGTCATTTCAGCGGCTGTTACAGCTCATTTTAACCGACAAAAGGAGATTGTAAGGAGGGTACAGATAACCGAGAAGTAACGTTTTGTTCAGCGGCTGTTGGAGCTAAATTTAGCTGACAAAAGGAGACTGTTCTCTGGCAAAGACAGTTACGTTTAGGCACAAAAAGATTAATTAAGATTAGAGAAAAAGAGAAGGGGGAGACTTCTGGCAGAGGGGAGATTTTCGCCACAACACCGGCTCCGTTTACCCGGTTTATCTACCCGGGTTAAGTGAACCAGGTCGCTTTCACCAGGTGATCTGATCGTCCGCACAATGCTGTTCAGATCCCGCAGATCCTCCGGACCCTGAAGGCATCAGAGAGCCGGAGCTCGCGCCGCAGAGATGCCGCTGTCCGCGCCCTGCAGGCGGGACAGAACCGCGTCTGACGCGGACGCGGTGGAGCGGCAGCGCTCAGTGAGGGAGCGTGTGGAAGCCGCAGTGTCCGGGCTCGCGGAGCTGGAGTACCTGCGGCAGCGGCAGGAGGGGCTGGTCCGCGCCGCGCTGCCGCGCTGCCGGGAGGCGCAGCGGAACTCCGAGGAGAAACTCCTGGAGGAGAACATCCTGCTGCTCCGGAAACAGCTGGTAGGTCCTGACCTTTGACCCCAGGGCTGCTGGGAGTTTATTCTCAAAATCCCAGTTTTGTCTCAAAATATTAAGACTTTTATTGGCCACTACACATTTGAAAAGTGTTCCTGATTGGCTGTTGGCATATTAAAATCAAACAGAGAGCTCAACAGTTCCAGAAGTAAAACTCTCGTTGATTTTCTCCATAAGGATTTAGATAATCTGCCATGAAGTCTAAACCCTCTGAGGTAGACACACACACACACACACACACACACACACACACACACACACACACACACACACACACACAACCAATCAGAGATCATCTCCCATTCCCTTTAAAAGCCAGGCGTGTTTGGACCTTGGAGCATTGCTGTTATGATGGAGGATCTGCACCGTAATATTTGTATTTGTAATCTTCTGCGTGTGTGTGTGTGTGTGTGTGTGCTGCTGTGCGTCCCTGTGTGTGTGTGTGTGTGTGTAACAAGCATAGTGTGCACGTGCTGTGCACGAGCCTAGGAGCATTTTACTAATGCTCTGTTAAAATAACAATGAAATGCTGCGTTATTGACTTTAGACCAGGTTTTTGTTGGTCAATGGTGCCATCACTTCCCACTGCCTCAAGATAGCACCTGAACACACCTCCCTGTAAGACCAGCACGCCCAGAATGCACCTGAACACACCTCCCTGTAAGACCAGCACGCCCAGAATGCACCTGAACCTACCTCCCTGTAAGACCAGCACGCCCAGAATGCACCTGAACACACCTCCCTGTAAGACCAGCACGCCCAGAATGCACCTGAACACACCTCCCTGTAAGACCAGCACGCCCAGAATGCACCTGAACCTACCTCCCTGTAATACCAGCACGCCCAGAATGCACCTGAACACACCTCCCTGTAATACCAGCACGCCCAGAATGCACCTGAACACACCTCCCTGTAAGACCAGCACGCCCAGAATGCACCTGAACACACCTCCCTGTTAAGGCGCTGACACACCAACCCGATTATTGTGCCGTCCGTCAGAGGGGCTTTGACTTGTTGAATCGGGAGGAGGGCAGTCGGACTCCATGACCAATCTGATTGGTGGAGCGCTAACCCTTGACTAGCGAATCAGTGCACTTATGTTACAACACTTACCGGAAACGGGGAGCAGGATGAGCGTGACGAGAGTCTCTCAACATCTGACATTAATCTGATAAACTGACCTTTGTTGATCTGAAATGAAGACAGATTCAGCAGCTGCACGGCCTGTTTCTCTCTTCAGATGTTTCCAGAAACACGTTACGGTGAACTATTTTAGGACAATATGAGATCGTATTCTGAACGAGACGCCATGATGGTCGGGGAGCAGCCAGACCCACGTGATGCGTTCGTCCAATCAGCTGCCGGTTTTCAGTTTTTTGGCGACAATCCAGATGAGCGCCGCCTGCTGTTATGGAGACGTATTACGTCTCGTCTCTTCGGTGTTCTGAGGAACTTTCTGGACCAACTCGGGGAGACTGATCAGTCCCGCTGGCTTTACTGCTGACGGTCGGCGTCTGGTCGGTGTGTCGGTGGCTTAAGACCAGCACGCCCAGAATGCACCTGAACACACCTCCCTGTACGACCAGCACGCCCAGAATGCACCTGAACACACCTCCCTGTAAGACCAGCACGCCCAGAATGCACCTGAACACACCTCCCTGTGGGGGGGGACACTTCACTGCTGAGCTCAATTCTCTGACGACGATGACGTCATTTATGATACGATGAAGCTGATTGGGTAGCAGGTTGTTGTGTGTGTGTGTGTGTGTGTCTCTCTCTGTGTGTGTGTGTGTGTCTGTGTGTGTGTGTGTGTGTGTGTGTGTGTGTGTGTGTGTGTGTGTGTGTGTGTGTGTGTGTGTGTGTGTGTGTGTGTGTGTGTCTGTGTGTGTGTGTGTGTATGTGTGTGTGTGTCTCTGTGTGTGTGTGTGTGTGTGTATGTGTGTGTGTGTGTGTGTGTGTGTTCTCTCTGTGTGTGTGTGTGTATATGTGTGTGTGTGTGTTCTCTCTGTGTGTGTGTGTGTGTGTGTGTGTGTGTGTGTTCTCTCTGTGTGTGTGTGTGTGTGTGTGTGTGTGTGTAACTCCCAAACTTCCCCAAATGTGTAACTGGGTTGTGTTTACCCCCCCCCGTCAGACTGAACCTCTCTTTAGAACTCTCTCTACATCTCGTCTCAGTCTCAGATGTTTTGGGACAAATGTTTGTGGACACTCAGCTGTCGCCTCTGTGCTGCGTTCAAGTGCAACTTCTAACGCGCTGGCGAGTCGGTGTGAAGTCAAACAGCTGTGAGGGGAAGCTTCCCGTGTTCCTGCCGAAAACCAAACAGCTGTTTTCATATCAAACGTCACAAAGTGTCAAAATAGGGTCAAAGAAACCGTCGAAAACATGTCGGAAAAAAAGCTTTTTTCTTTCAGTGTTTAACAGGAAACTAAATCTACAAAACATTAAAAAACTGTCACACACACACACACACAGAGACACACACACACACACACACACACACACACACACAGAGACAGACACACACAGACACACACACACACACACACACACACACACACACACAGACACACACACACACAGACACACACACACACACACACACACACACACACACACACACACACACACACACACACACACACACACACACACACACACATAGAGAGACACACACAGACAGACACACACACACACACACACAAAAATAACACATAACAGCTGTTTTTTTGCAGGAAATGTGACGTGTGTTGCTTTCTGGACTCTGTCCGTCCTGCAGATTTAAACTGGAATCCCCCCCCCCCTGTATCTGGATCAGATTGCCCCCCGTATCTGGATCAGCTTGACCCCCCCCTCTGTATCTGGATCAGATTGCCCCCCCCGTATCTGGATCAGCTTGACCCCCCCCTGTATCTTGATCAGATTGCCCCCACCCCTGTAAGAAAGAACAAATGGAGATTCCTGTGAGCTGCAGCTGAAACTCTACAGATCGTCTTTCAGCAGCTGAGACACAAACAGAGAAATGTTCAGACTTCATCCTCATTCCCCCTGCTCTGGTGTTCCCCCCTCTCATTCCCCCTGCTCTGGTGTTCCCCCCTCTCATTCCCCCTGCTCTGGTGTTCCCCCCTCTCATTCCCCCTGCTCTGGTGTTCCCCCCTCTCATTCCCCATGCTCTGTTTCCCCCTCTCATTCCCCCTGCTCTGGTGTTTCCCCCTCTCATTCCCCCTGCTCTGGTGTTCCCCCCTCTCATTCCCCCTGCTCTGGTGTTCCCCCCTCTCATTCCCCCTGCTCTGGTGTTCCCCCCTCTCATTCCCCCTGCTCTGGTGTTTCAGCATTCTCATTAATGGGTCTGTGCGTTATTGTAGGAAAATTAATGCACACCGATTCGTATGATATCTTACAAAATAGGCGGCTGCCAGCCGGTAATATACTTGAATACTTGAGATCAGGCTGAGATCAGGCTGAGAACAGTCTGAGATCAGGCTGAGATCAGGCTGAGATCAGGCTGAGATCAGTCTGAGATCAGGCTGAGAACAGGCTGAGAACAGTCTGAGATCAGTCTGAGAACAGTCTGAGATCAGTCTGAGAACAGGCTGAGAACAGGCTGAGAACAGTCTGAGAACAGTCTGAGATCAGGCTGAGAACAGTCTGAGAACAGTCTGAGATCAGTCTGAGAACAGGCTGAGAACAGGCTGAGAACAGTCTGAGATCAGGCTGAGAACAGTCTGAGATCAGGCTGAGAACAGTCTGAGAACAGGCTGAGAACAGTCTGAGAACAGGCTGAGAACAGTCTGAGATCGGGCTGAGAACAGTCTGAGATCAGGCTGAGAACAGTCTGAGAACAGTCTGAGATCAGGCTGAGATCAGGCTGAGAACAGTCTGAGAACAGGCTGAGAACAGTCTGAGATCAGGCTGAGATCAGGCTGAGATCAGGCTGAGATCAGTCTGAGATCAGGCTGAGAACAGGCTGAGATCAGGCTGAGAACAGTCTGAGAACAGTCTGAGAACAGTCTGAGAACGGGCTGAGAACAGTCTGAGATCGGGCTGAGAACAGTCTGAGATCGGGCTGAGAACAGTCTGAGAACGGGCTGAGAACAGTCTGAGATCAGGCTGAGAACAGTCTGAGAACAGTCTGAGATCAGTCTGAGAACAGTCTGAGATCAGTCTGAGAACAGTCTGAGAACAGTCTGAGATCAGGCTGAGAACAGTCTGAGAACAGGCTGAGAACAGTCTGAGAACAGGCTGAGAACGGGCTGAGAACAGTCTGAGAACAGGCTGAGAACAGGCTGAGAACAGGCTGAGAACAGGCTGAGAACAGTCTGAGAACAGTCTGAGAACAGGCTGAGAACAGTCTGAGAACAGTCTGAGATCAGGCTGAGAACGGTCTGAGATCAGGCTGAGAACAGTCTGAGATCAGTCTGAGAACAGGCTGAGAACAGTCTGAGAACAGGCTGAGAACAGGCTGAGAACAGTCTGAGAACAGGCTGAGAACAGTCTGAGAACAGTCTGAGAACAGTCTGAGATCAGTCTGAGAACGGTCTGAGAACAGTCTGAGAACGGTCTGAGAACAGTCTGAGATCAGGGTCTGAGAACAGTCTGAGAACAGTCTGAGATCGGTCTGAGAACAGTCTGAGAACAGTCTGAGAACAGGCTGAGAACAGTCTGAGAACAGTCTGAGAACAGTCTGAGATCAGTCTGAGAACGGTCTGAGAACAGTCTGAGAACAGGCTGAGAACAGTCTGAGAACGGTGGTTAATCAGATGTTTCTGCTCTGGCGCAGGAATGCAGCACATGACTGACCTGAGAGCAGCGCTGCATTACCCGCATGCTTTCCATCTGATACACACTCTGTTTGTTTGTGTGTGTGTGTGTGTGTGTGTGTGTGTGTGTGTGTCCTGGAATGAGCAGCAGTGTGTCTGTGTGTGTGTGTGTGTCCTGAATGAGCAGCAGTGTGTCTGTGTGTCTGTGTGTGTGTGTGTGTGTGTGTGTGTGTGTGTGTGTGTGTGTGTGTGTCCTGGAATGAGCAGCAGTGTGTCTGTGTGTGTGTGTGTGTGTGTGTGTGTGTGTGTGTGTGTGTGTGTGTCCTGGAATGAGCAGCAGTGTGTGTGTGTGTGTGTGTGTCTGTGTGTGTCTGTGTGTGTCTGTGTGTGTGTGTGTCTGTGTGTGTGTGTGTGTGTGTGTGTGTGTGTGTGTGTCTGTGTGTGTCTGTGTGTGTGTGTGTGTGTGTGTGTGTGTGTGTGTGTGTGTGTGTGTCCTGGAATGAGCAGCAGTGTGTCTGTGTGTGTGTGTGTGTGTGTGTGTGTGTGTGTGTGTGTGTGTGTGTGTGTGTGTGTGTGTGTGTGTGTGTGTGTGTGTGTGTGTCCTGGAATGAGCAGCAGTGTGTCTGTGTGTGTGTGTGTGTGTGTGTGTGTGTGTGTGTGTGTGTGTGTGTGTGTGTGTGTGTGTCTGTGTGTGTGTGTGTGTGTCCTGGAATGAGCAGCAGTGTGTCAGCGAGTCATCCAGACTCCAGTTTTTTCTCCCTGAGCAAACTGTCTGCGTCTGTTTTTATTGACATCTTTATACTACTAAGTCAGAATGATACTACATTATAATATTACTAATTATTTGTTATTTGAGAGATTTAATGCAGAAAAAAGCATCAAATAAAACTGTGGAATGTTTTGGGGAGTGTAGTTTAATGTGAAGTTCTCAGCTGTCGGAGGATCGTCTGTAAACATTCAGCAGTCGCTCTGTTGGCAGCCCTCCAGATCACATGATCACATTCAGGGATAATTGAAAGCCAAGAATATACCCCTAACCCTCCGTCCCACAGGGAGGGACTCCAAATATCTCTCAGCTGATGGACAACATAACTTAGGGCGAGACGCTTCAGGCTAAAACATGCTTTGGTCAGTTTATAGATGCTTATCTTCCATAACTTCTTTCAGACTAGTGAAAAGAAAACATTCTATTACCAAACCCACCAGACTCCATGTAAATAAATAGTGATTTTATGATCGTAAAACACACTTCATTTAAAGTCAACAGAAACTAAATTAAACTTTGAAAAGACGTCTTAGTTTGTCTTTCCACTGTTGCAACAATCACCACTCTGGTTTGGTTTAAATAAACCCTTAATTCACCCATTTACATGGATGGAAAGTGGAAAGTGGAAACATGCTGGCTCTATACACGCTAAAAGTCCTGATTATTTACATGGAGTCTGGTGGAGATATGCTGGCTCTATACACGCTAAAAGTCCTGATTATTTACATGGAGTCTGGTGGAGATATGCTGGCTCTATACACGCTAAAAGTCCTGATTATTTACATGGAGTCTGGTGGAGATATGCTGGCTCTATACACGCTAAAAGTCCTGATTATTTACATGGAGTCTGGTGGAGATATGCTGGCTCTATACACGCTAAAAGTCCTGATTATTTACATGGAGTCTGGTGGAGATATGCTGGCTCTATACACGCTAAAAGTCCTGATTATTTACATGGAGTCTGGTGGAGATATGCTGGCTCTATACACGCTAAAAGTCCTGATTATTTACATGGAGTCTGGTGGGTTTGGTGATGGGGATTTCTGGGCTGTTTAATGTTAAACGGAAAAAAAAAAGGATCTTACCCTTTAACAAAAAGGTTGATTGTGTGTCTCTGTGTGTGCGTGTGTGTGTGTGTGTGTGTGTGTGTGTGTGTGTGTGTGTGAGAGAGTGTGCTTGTGTGTGTCTGTGTGTGTGTGTGTGTGTGTGTGTGTGTGTGTATGAAAACATCAGTTTCTGTTCAAACATCTGCTGAACATCACCAGGAGATAAAATGGCCTGTCATCCTCGCTATGTGCTGCGTTCAGGGTAGTTATCTCGGCGTGTTGATGTGACCTCTGACCTTTGGTGTCAGATTAACATCTGCAGCTGCAGGCTCAAAGCAAAGAGAGCAGCCAGATGTTTAGAGAGGAAACGTGTTCAGGACTTCTGTCTCGTCCAGCGTTTAAAAATATCCCGTCTTTTAGATCTAACTGCCAGTATTATGACCACCATATTGGAGCGAATGATTGTTTCATTATTCTCATTTTCATTGAAAAATATGAAGTTTAAAATGATTAAAGTGAGGATCTTAACCAAAGGAAATGTTTCCTTTAAGCTGCTTACACACCCACCAGACGGCCTTTACTCACCCACCAGACGGCCGTTACGCACCCACCAGACGGCCGTTACACACCCACCAGACGGCCTTTACTCACCCACCAGACGGCCGTTACACACCAACCAGACGGCCGTTACTCACCCACCAGACGGCCGTTACCCCCCAACCAGACGGCCGTTACACACCAACCAGACGGCCGTTACTCACCCACCAGACGGCCGTTACACACCAACCAGACGGCCGTTACGCACCAACCAGACGGCCGTTACTCACCGACCAGACGGCCGTTACTCACCCACCAGACGGCCTTTACACACCCACCAGACGGCCGTTACACACCCACCAGACGGCCGTTACTCACCCACCAGACGGCCGTTACCCCCCAACCAGACGGCCGTTACACACCAACCAGGCGGCCGTTACTCACCCACCAGGCGGCCGTTACACCAACCAGACGGCCGTTACACCCACCAGGCGGCCGTTACACACCCGACCAGACGGCCGTTACGCACCCACCAGATGGCCGTTACACACCCACCAGACGGCCGTTACACCCACCAGACAGCCGTTACACACCAACTAGACGGCCGTTACTCACCCACCAGGCGGCCGTTACACCAACTAGACGGCCGTTACTCACCCACCAGACGGCCGTTACACACCCACCAGACGGCCGTTACGCACCCACCAGGCGGCCGTTACACCACAGGCGGCCGTTACACCCGCAGGCGGCCGTTACACCAACCAGACGGCCGTTACTCACCCGCAGGCGGCCGTTACACACCAACCAGGCGGCCGTTACACACCCACGCAGGCGGCCGTTACACCCGACCAGGCGGCCGTTACGCACCCACCAGATGGCGTTACACCGCAGGCGGCGTTACACACCCACCAGACGGCCGTTACTCACCCGCAGACGGCCGTTACACACCCACCAGGCGGCCGTTACTCACCCACCAGGCGGCCGTTACTCACCCGCAGGCGGCGTTACACCCAACCAGACGGCCGTTACTCACCCACCAGGCGGCCGTTACTCACCCACCAGACGGCCGTTACTCACCCACCAGGCGGCCGTTACACACCCACCAGGCGGCGTTACTACCCACCAGACGGCCGTTACACCCCACCAGGCGGCGTTACTCACCCACCAGACGGCCGTTACTCACCCACCAGGCGGCCGTTACTCACCCACCAGCGGCGTTACACGCCCAGGCGGCGTTACTCACCCACCAGACGGCCGTTACTCACCCACCAGGCGGCCGTTACACACCACCAGACGGCCGTTACTCACCCACCAGGCGGCGTTACACCACCAGACGGCGTTACACACCCCCAGACGGCGTTACTCACCCACCAGGCGGCCGTTACTCACGCGGCACCACCCGCAGGCGGCCGTTACTCACCCACCAGGCGGCCGTTACACACCCACCAGGCGGCCGTTACACCCACCAGACAGCCGTTACACCACCAGGCGGCCGTTACTCACCCACCAGGCGGCCGTTACACACCGACCAGACGGCCGTTACACCGACCAGGCGGCCGTTACTCACCCACCAGGCGGCCGTTACACACCCGACCAGGCGGCCGTTACACACCGACCAGGCGGCGTTACTCACCCACCAGAGCGGCGTTACACACCCACCAGGCGGCCGTTACACACCGACCAGGCGGCCGTTACACACCGACCAGACGGCGTTACACCCACCAGACGGCCGTTACACACCAACCAGACGGCCGTTACACACCCACCAGACGGCCAGACGAATTATTGATCACTAAAATGATAGTTAACATTAGTCATTACACTTAAACAGCTGATGGAAGTCCAAACTGCCTGAGAGCTTCTCCTGTACTATACGGTAACTCCTCTACTATGAGACAGGAAGTCTCGTGGTTATGACCCAATCGTTAGCCTATTGTTATAAAAACGTCTGCTACGGAGCCATAACGTGAGCTACAAGGTAATGGAGCCTTTTATACATTGTCGTGTTTCTTTAGAAATAAACAACGGACAAATAGAGTCTTTAAACGCTTCAGATGTAAAGGTATTCTCTGTCAAAGTGACGTCAGAATGAATGGCAGTCAATGGGATGCTAACGGGATGCTAACGGGATGCTAACGGGAGGTGATGGCTTGGTAGCATCAACATGGCTCCATAGGAGCTACGCGTTGTGAGGAGAAGCTGACCCCCTCGCCAGACTGTCAGACGGCCGATTATCGTGTTGGTGTGTAGCTGGCTTCAGTCGGTAGGACAGGGTTTGTCTTTGAACCCCCCTCTATAGTCCTTTTGGGGCTTTTTTTCCGAAGTTTTTGTTGCTGCTTTTTAGACGTTTTCTTTGAGTTTTTCGTAGCTTTTCTCAATCCATGCAGACATATCCCGGGACCTTTCTAGATAGTCGGAGATCTCAACCCTCCTTCAATGCTCTTGAATGGTAGAGGGATCTGAATTATATTTAGTATTTATTATTGTTGTGTTATAACATGTGTTGTATGTTGTATTATAACGTGTGTCCTCTACTTTCCTCTTGTCCCTCGCTGCTGCAACAATGTGGATTCCCCCACTGTGGGATTAATAAAGGAATCTGACTCTTGAATCTGAAGGAATAAAGGAAAAAGTGAAATATGAAACAAGAACCAGATGAAAAGATGAAATGTAAAGTGATGACGTCTGTGTCTGTCAGAACTGTCTGAGGCGGAGAGACGCAGGACTCATCAGCCAGCTGCAGGACCTGGACCGACAGATCAGCGACCTGCGGTTGGACACAGACGCGTCACATGACCCGCTGGAGACCGACAGCCGACCCAGCTCAGGTACGCCTTATTATTCATTTTATTTGATAGGGACCGTGCATTATGAACATTGTTGTGTAAAAAAACAGCATGTAAATATGCCAGAATGAGTAAAAATAACTACTTTTCATCTGCAGTCCCTAGGCAGGTGACATAGGACTAACATAGAGACATCTGCAGTCCCTAGGCAGGTGACATAGGACTAACATAGAGACATCTGCAGTCCCTTGGCAGGTGACATAGGACTAACATAGAGACATCTGCAGTCCCTTGCCAGATGACATAGTACTAACATAGAGACATCTGCAGTCCCTAGGCAGGTGACATAGGACTAACATAGAGACATCTGCAGTCCCTTGCCAGATGACATAGTACTAACATAGAGACATCTGCAGTCCCTAGGCAGGTGACATAGGACTAACATAGAGAAATCTGCAGTCCCTAGGCAGGTGACATAGTACTAACATAGAGACATCTGCAGTCCCTAGGCAGGTGACATAGGACTAACATAGAGAAATCTGCAGTCCCTAGGCAGGTGACATAGGACTAATATAGAGACATCTGCAGTCCCTAGGCAGGTGACATAGGACTAACATAGAGACATCAGCAGTCCCTAGGCAGGTGACATAGGACTAACATAGAGACATCTGCAGTCCCTAGGCAGGTGACATAGGACTAACATAGAGACATCAGCAGTCCCTAGGCAGGTGACATAGGACTAACATAGAGACATCTGCAGTCCCTAGGCAGGTGACATAGGACTAATATAGAGACATCAGCAGTCCCTAGGCAGGTGACATAGGACTAACATAGAGACATCAGCAGTCCCTAGGCAGGTGACATAGGACTAACATAGAGACATCTGCAGTCCCTAGGCAGGTGACATAGGACTAGCATAGAGACATCAGCAGTCCCTAGGCAGATGACATAGGACTAGCATAGAGACATCAGCAGTCCCTAGGCAGGTGACATAGGACTAACATAGAGACATCAGCAGTCCCTATGTAGGTGAAATATGACTAACATAGAGACATCTGCAGTCCCTAGGCAGGTGACATAGGACTAACATAGAGACATCAGCAGTCCCTAGGCAGGTGACATAAGACTAACATAGAGACATCAGCAGTCCCTATGTAGGTGAAATATGACTAACATAGAGACATCTGCAGTCCCTAGGCAGGTGACATAGGACTAACATAGAGACATCAGCAGTCCCTATGTAGGTGAAATATGACTAACATAGAGACAGCAGTCCCTAGGCAGGTGACATAAGACTAACATAGAGACATCAGCAG
>NC_135874.1:29221750-29234250 GCF_031162955.1 Sander vitreus | reverse complement strand
CGGTACGGTCCGCCGCTCGCTGTCCGCCCCTCACCCGTCCTCCCTGGATGCTGCCGTCTCCTGGGACTCCCAGTCCAAGTTCCACTGTGACCTGCTGGCCAGAAACGGCAGCGATGTGTACCGCTACCCAAGCCCGCTGCACGCCGTGGCCGCCCAGAGCCCGCTACTGCACGGCATGGCTGCCCAGTGCTCGCCGCTGCACGCCGTGGCTGCCCAGAACCCGCCTCTGCAAGCCATAGCTGCCCAGAGCCCGCTGCTGCACGGCATGGGCGCCCAGTGCTCGCCGCTGCACGCTGTGGCCGCCCAGAGCCCGCCGCTGCAAGCCATGGCTACCCAGAGCCCGCCCCTGCAAGCCATGGCCGCCCAGAGCCCGCCTCTACAAGCCATGGCCGCCCAGAGCCCGCCTCTACAAGCCATGGCCGCCCAGAGCCCGCCTCTGCAAGCCATGGCCGCCCAGAGCCCGCCTCTACAAGCCATGGCCGCCCAGAGCCCGCCTCTGCACGCCACGGCCACCCAGAGCCTGGGCTTCCGGATGATGTTGGGTCATGGCGCTCCTAGCCGAGACGACGGGACGCTGAAAAGCGTTGAAGGACTCAAAGCAGAAGCTGTTGTGTCTCAGAGCGTTTCCTGGCCGGTGTCCTCTTCCTCCCAAACTTCCTCCGCTAAGCGCCTGGACAGCTACATCTTCAGTGTGCTGCAGCGGCGGGCGCTGCCCGTCCGAACCAACAGACCCAGGACCAGCATCAGCACCGACCCCTCGAAGAGCGTCCTGCGGCAGGCCAGTCTCTGCGCAAGGCAGGCGTCTGGTTCGGGGACTCTCCGGGCGCCTGACGTCAAACGAGAAGCAGCGTCAGCCACCATCTTGTCTCCACACAGGTCTGTGGATGTTTCCCCAGATCGCAGCGTTGAAACGATGCAACGTGGCTTCAAGATTAAGAACGGTGACTCGAGCGTCTCTTCTGTTCCTAACACGAACAGTCTGCTGAAACAGAAAAGCAAAAGGCCTCTTCCTCCCGCAGCGACTCTCCCCAAAGACTTCAGGGCGCTGGGCGGTCCCAGAGGGAACTCCTCCCCCAAGGACACCCAGCAGCCATGCTTCTTTCTCAAGGAAGTCCTCACGACATCGACTGCCAGGACCGGCTTGGAGCAAACGGAGACGGCTGAAGGCTCGGCGCCAGAGCTGGCCGTGGGTTCGTCCTCCCAGAGTCAGGATGAAGCCGGAGGAGGAAGTCAGACGCTTAACGCCGAGTACGTTCCCGCCCAGCGGCAGAACGGCAAACATCGCAAGAATAGCAGCAAGAACGCCAAGGTGAAGAACACGACGACGGTGAAGACGAGTCGGGCCTCTGAACACAGCCAACGCAGCCACGCACACGTGAGTTTTTACCAGTTTCAACCCCTGTGTTGTCTTCCCGTCGACCGTGCAACTTTTTATTTTTATTTTCAACGTTGTGGTCATCTTTTTCGACACTTCTATCGTCTATCGTAAAGTTTTTTATAAGTTTTTTTGGTCACTTCTTATCGATGTTTTTGTCACATTTTTGCTGCGTTTTTTTGACATTTTTTGTTTTTTTCGCCACGTTTTTGAACCTTTTTCCACCGTTCTTTTGTCATTTTTTTCTCCAAATGCTATAAAATTAAATAAAACACCCAAGTTTAATGAAAGTAGTGAGCTGTGAGCTGATCTTTTGTTTTACTTGTGAGGAGCGTTGTATGGAACCATCCACGCTAGTTTTTCACAATTTGGTTGAAAGAAACCCAAATTTCTGATATAGAAACGTATTGAATAAAAAGGACAACGGGAGAGTTAAGCAGATCATAATAATGTCATATATATATTAATATCATAATGTTCATTCAGTGTGTTTACATGCAGTTTAGAAACCATTATATTTGGGTTGATACCTCGAGTTCTCATCTCTCGGTTGCAAAGTTTATTTGTTTGCCAGATACATGAACGGTAAAGGTACTTTATTGTCACATACACATACATGTAGCGGAATTCCTTCTCTGCATTTAACCTATTCTTCAAGGGAGCAGTGGGCAGCCAATCACAGCGCCCAGGGACCAACTCCAGATCTGAGCCAGTGCCTTGCTCAAGGGCACTGACTGGAGAACCTAGGACATGTTTTTTGATGGTGGGGGAAACCGGAGGAAACCCACTAAGACATAGGGAGAACATTCAAACTCCACACAGAAAGGCCCGGAACGACCTGGATTCAAACCCAGAACCTTCTTGCTGTGAGGTCACAGTGCTAACCATTGGGTCACAGTGCTAACCATTGGGTCACAGTGCTAACCATTGGGTCACAGTGCTAACCATTGGGCCACAGTGCTAACCATTGGGCCACAGTGCTAACCATTGGGTCACAGTGCTAACCATTGGGCCACAGTGCTAATCATTGGGTCACAGTGCTAACCATTGGGTCACAGTGCTAACCATTGGGGCACAGTGCTAACCATTGGGCCACAGTGCTAACCGTTGGGTCACAGTGCTAACCATTGGGCACCATTGGGTCACAGTGCTAATCATTGGGTCACAGTGCTAACCATTGGGCACCATTGGGTCACAGTGCTAACCATTGGCCCACAGTGCTAACCATTGGGCCACAGTGCTAACCATTGGGTCACAGTGCTAACCATTGGGTCACAGTGCTAACCATTGGGCCACAGTGCTAACCATTGGGCCACAGTGCTAACCATTGGGCCACAGTGCTAACCATTGGGTCACAGTGCTAATCATTGGGTCACCATGTGACTGAAACAATTAGTCAATTATTTTCGATAGGGATGGGACAAAATATGGAAATGGCTTCTTTGTGGGATACGAGCATGAATACACTTTCACCAAATCTGGATATTTGAATGAATGAGACAGATCTCCCTGCGTGGCTGCTTCACGGCTCCGAGTTATTTTATTGGTTTAAAATCTGTGAAATGTTGTGGACAGTTTTGATGTTTTAAATCTGCAGAAAATTCTGCATCTGCCTTTCCTGTGTGTCCCTGTTTAATAATGTATTAAATAGTGTGTGTCTGTGTGTGTCTGTGTCTGTGTGTGTCTGTGTGTGTCTGTGTGTGTCTGTGTGTGTGTGTGTGTGTGTCTATGTGTGTCTGTGTGTGTGTGTGTGTGTGTGTGTGTCTGTGTGTGTCTGTGTGTGTCTATGTGTGTGTGTGTGTGTGTGTGTGTGTGTCTGTGTGTGTCTGTGTCTGTGTGTGTCTGTGTGTGTCTGTGTGTGTGTGTGTGTGTGTGTCTATGTGTGTCTGTGTGTGTGTGTGTGTGTGTGTGTGTTCTTTCCCCCTCAGACGTCAGAGAGGAGGGGAGATAAGTCCCGCCCCCGGTCCCGTCTGTTGGAGGACATCAGATTCTCCCGGAGACACGCGTCCCACCGGCTTCCTGCGTCTATCCCAGAAGGCCGAGTCGCGGACAAACACGCCACGGCGCCACAGAGCAGCGTGCGCTCGGGAGCGTCCAAACACCCCCCCCACCATCACGGGCGCGAGCCAGTCGCGGTCGTCGCCAAACCCAAACACAAGCGCAGCGATTACAGACGCCTGCGTGCGATCATGGAGGTACAGTACGACGAGGCATTCAGGCGCGCTCAGCGGCGCCGGAGAAAGGAGTTGTTGAGCCGATCTGGCGTGTTCCTTCGTGCTGCCGGCTCCACGCTGGCGTGCAGCCCGTACGCGGCGCCTGCGGCGTGCTGCAGCGACTCTGAGTATTCGGCCGAGTGTGCGTCGCTCTTCCACTCGACCATCGCTGACACGAGCGAGGACGAGCACTCCGACTACACGGCCGACTGCTTCGGAGACAGCGAGTCCAGCAGCAGCAGCAGCGGTGGTGGTGGCGAGGAGGAGGAGAGCGATGCCACGGGCGACACGGAGGAGAGCGGAGGGGGCGGGACGGGCAGGGGGCGGAGCCTGTTAGCCGCCGCCGCTGCTAACGGCGGAGCGGCGAAGCGGGAAATGACTCCGGCTCAGGCGAAGGCTTTCGTAAAGATCAAAGCCTCGCACAACCTGAAGAAGAAGATTCTTCGCTTCAGGTCGGGCTCGCTCAAACTCATGACCACCGTGTGAGTCACAGTGTCTGGCGGCGGCCCCGTGACACGCTGCACGCTTCTCTGGGTCGGCGCTAGAGCTGCAGAGCTTGTTCCGTTAGTCAACTCTCTGAGAACGGAGGCGGGCTTTCCTACTTTACCGCTGCATCTGCTTCCTGTCTGTCAGGCCTCCTGCACACTGCCTGCATGGCGTGAGCGTGGCGTGAGCGTGGCGTGAGCGTGGCGTGAGCGTGGCGTGAGCGTGGCGTTTCTGCTCCGTGTCAGTTGCGTGGCGGCTGCGTGGCGTTTTCTATGTCTTTCCACACCAGAAAGGTGTCTTTGCGGCGCTGCTGCTGCTGCTGCTGCTGCTGCTAGCCTTGTCTGGACACATGGATGTTTCCCATAAACATAAACATAAACATATTCTGATCTGATTACAGCAAAGACAACGTCAGCAGGATTGACGGCGAAATAGACTCCAGAATATTTCCTTCTGGATTGACAGGTGCAATATTTGAAAATCAATAATTATTATTATTATTATATAATATATAAAATAATATTTTAATTTTAAATGACATTTTTATCCGCATTTATGTCAAAACCTCGAGACTTTCAAACATCAACATCCATCCATCTAGCCCTCACCTGGTCGTGACCCCTTCATGACCATAGGTGAGGGTAGGAACAAAAACTGACCGGTAGATTGAGAGCTTTGCCTTCTGGCTCAGCTCTCTTTTCGTCACAACGGTGCGATAAATTGAATGTAATACCACACCTGCTGTGCCGATTCTCCGACCAATCTCCCGCTCCATTGTCCCCTCACTTGCGAACAAGACCCCAAGGTACTTGAACTCCTTCACTTGGGGTAAGGACTCATTCCCTACCTGGAGAAGGCACTCCATCGGTTTCCTCAAACATCAACATGTCATTTATTAAATGTATTCGTGTCAAAATGACAAACATCTTTTCATATTCTATGTTGCCTGGAAACGCTTCCAACACGCTTGCGTGAAAAATAGACGTTGGTTCTATTTCTAGCGTGCACACAGGCAGTGTGCACGCTCTAACCTGTTAACATGAGAGCCCAAATAAACACGCTCACGCCACTCAGCTGACACGCTCACGCCGCGCAGCTGCCACGCTCACGCCACGCAGCTGACACGCTCACGTCACTCAGCTGCCACGCTCACGCCGCGCAGCTGACACGCTCACGCCATGCAGCTGACACGCTCACGCCACTCAGCTGACACGCTCACGTCACTCAGCTGCCACGCTCACGTCGCGCAGCCGACTCGCTCACGCCGCGCAGCTGACTCGCTCACGCCACGCAGCCAGTGTGCAGGAGGCCTTGGCGTGGACACAGCACTGACTGTAACTGAGCGTCCAGAAACCCTTTAATTAGCCTCGCTAACCCTCATTATCATTAGACTGCGATTCGCCCATGTTGCTGCTCTCTCTCTCTCTGCTTAAAGATGTTTTTTTTCCGTTAATCACATCTGATCGCTCTGCAGCGTTGTTGAAGCGTCCTCGGTTTGTTCGCCAGGTGGTCAGAGGTGCAGGTGTATGACATCATCAGGGCTGTAAACTGACGCCCGCCAACATGTAACTCTGAAGTTAGGAGCCGGTTCATCTGAATGTAATCCCTCAAAAGTTCTCTTCAAACTCTCTCGACAGTTGAATGGAAACACGACTTCTGACTTTAGAAGCTGTTGGACGATCCAGAAAGAGAAACCAACTCGTTCTCACTCTGAACTCGTGAAATACGGACAGCTTGGACCGTGGCTGTCGGCGTCTGAAGGGACGAAACAGGCGTCCTTCAGCGTGTTTGTAGAACGTACCGGGGAGAGCAGCAGCTACACGGGGTTTAGAGAGGAGGATGTAGGGAGGCTGGTCGGGGGGGGGATGGGTCAGACACAGGACTTTCACCCAGGAGACCGGGCTTCGGGTCTTTAAAGGGCGTTTTACAGTCACTGCAGCCCAGCTGGTAGGCACAAATGTGACGCCATGGGAGCGCCATAACGTGGTGGTCGCGACACTAGCTGCAGTCTTCTCCTGAACAGAGGTGGCGCTAATGAGGAAAGGCTACAGACTTTACTAACCAGTCCTTCCAGAAAAGTGGGAGTTTTTTTGTGATTGTTTTGGGCTAAAATCCTTAATTATGCGTCATGTTTTCTTAAAAAATGTGATGGAATATGTGGGATATTTATGCGATGAAACTGCAGGAACTTCCAAAAACTGTGATGTCATCGTGGCGTCATCGCGGTTTACAGCTTTTAGATGATGTTCACGTCACGTAATGACGTCACTTCATAACCTTCTCATGGCAGCAGGGAAACAGCTGCTCTTGTGTGAAGTAAACAACATTTTTCATCTTTTTGATAAGATATTTGGGACTTTTTAGCAACCCAAATGTTTACCAGAGAGACACTCTGAGAGTCCTGGCATCACGTTCCCCTCCAGCTCGTCCACGCTTCCTGTTCCTGCTTTGTCGTGCGCCGTTGAAAAACAATAGATTGGTGCACGCCCTCGGCTCGCACGCTATAAATCCGGGCGCGCCGGCGAGATCTACGTCATTTTCACGTCACGATGGCGTGCGCCAGCTCGGCTATGGCGACTGTAAAAGGGCCATAACGGAAAACGTAAGCCCACCCACGACCTTTCCCTTAACATAACTGTTGAATTCATTTGTACTTATAGTATCAAATCATAACAGCCGTTATCTCGAGACACTTTCCAGATAGAGGAGGTCTAGACCACACTCTATCATTTACAAAGGACCCAACTATTCTAGTAATTCCCCCAAGAGCATTTAGTGGGACAGTGGCGAGGAAGAAACCTGGGACAGACCAGGCTCTTGGTTAACAGAACTGCGTCTAAAGGGACGCCAATAGTCCCGATCAAGCGCGTGTAGATACAACGCTAACGGAGACGTTTAGCACCAATAACAACGACAAAGACACCTGACCAAGCGTCTGTATTTTAAGAGATGGGAGTGAGAACGTGCTGGGAGTTCTCTCGTCTCGGGTGCGTTGGTTCTTCAGTCCTTCCAGAAAAATGTGGAGTGTTTTGGGCTAAAATCCTTGATTATGCGTCACATTTTTTTTTTTTTATGTGGTGGAACTTGCAAAAACTGCGGCCCCCGAAATAAATATGCAGACTTTGGCTGATTATGCATTGATATGGGAACTCATGATCAGGTTTTTCTGGAGGGACTGGTTCTTCAGAGTCTCCAGATGTTCCTGAGTCTTGTGTTGAGGGTTTGTATCTCTTTCTCTTCTGCACTTTGAGAACATCTGTCAGCTTTGTTTTGTATTTATTATCACGTGAACTCAAACATCTGTACATGCTTCTCTTTTTTATGACGCTGTTTTATTTACATTGTTGTTGTTTTGTTTCGATGAAAGCTATTTAAAACCTAATATATTTGCTCGGTACGTATTGGAAACCACACACGGTACTGACGGACGTTTCCACCATCACACCATTATAACCTGACTATATTACATCCATGGGTCTGAGGTTTTTAGGGGAAAACTGTGTCCGAAATGAACACTCGCCAAGCGCCAAATGTGGGGACATTTTCCCAGAGGGCTGTGGGCCAGGTATAAGATAATTAGTAATAACAAGTGAAGAAAGTCTCAGTTTGTCGGAGGTTTGTTTAGTTTTGTGTGAAAGCGATCAGTGAACTACATAAGATAAGATATAAGATAGACGTTATGAATCCCAAATTCCTACATATTAATTAGACAGGAGAGAAATGCTAAATGGGGGAAAATGCTACGAAAACACACTGACACACACACAGAGACACACACACAGACACACAGACACACACACAGAGACACACACACAGACACACACACACACACACACACACACACACTGACACACACACACACACACACACACACACACAGAGACACACACACAGACACACACACACAGACACACA
This sequence comes from Sander vitreus, assembly GCF_031162955.1. NCBI lineage: Eukaryota > Metazoa > Chordata > Actinopteri > Perciformes > Percidae > Sander > Sander vitreus. The sequence goes on along the minus strand of NC_135874.1, from coordinate 29,226,261 downwards.
CACAGACACACACAGAGACACACACACACAGAGACACACACACACACACTGACACACACAGAGACATACAGACACACACACACACACAGAGACACACACACACACACTGACACACACACTGACACACACACACACACACACACAGACACACACACACACTGACACACACTGACACACACACACACACACACACACACACACACTGACACACACAGAGACACACACACACAGACACACACAGACACACACACACACACACACACACTGACACACACAGAGAAACACACACACACACACACACAGAGACAGACACACAGAGAAAGACTTCGTAGCTCTTAGACACTTTGGGCTGACGAGTTTTTCAAATGAAGTATTTTCTGATACTTCAACAGTTTAACCTCAAACTGACTTTCTTCACTCACTAAATTATATATATATACGTATATGTATATATATGTATATATATGTATATATATACATATATGTATATATATGTATATGTATATATATATATATATATATATATATATATTATTAGTCTCTCTTCATTCACTACCAGACACGTCTTCTGATTTAGCTACAGATCTTTTGAAGCATTGTTATATTCTGATGGAGCTATGCTAGCAGTTTCCCTCTGCTCCCAGTCTCTGTGCTAAGCTAAGCTAAGCTAAACATTGCTCTCTTCTATTTTGGTCCGCAGTTTTTAAAACATGTTCCAGATATAAAAAGCCATTTTTTGCCTTTGAGTGTCTGATGGATTTTATCTGTAAACTCGTTATGTTTCAATCTTAACAGCCAGAAACCTCGAGAGTTTCCACGGATCAGACGTCCTGTTACTGGATGTTACTGGATGTAAATAATGTCTGTGTGTGCCGACACTGGTGCTTCATCTTTTTATGCTTCATTAAATGTGGACTTTAACATGAACGTTTCAGTGTTGGTCTGTTTCCTCTGAAGCCTGAACCCTGACCAGGTTTCTGTGTTTCACTACGAGCACGACTGGACTACGAGCCAGACTGGACTACGAGTCAGACTGGACTACGACCCAGACTGGACTACGAGCCAGACTGGACTACGAGTCAGACTGGACTGGACTATGACCCAGACTGGACTATGAGCCAGACTGGACTACGAGTCAGACTGGACTGGACTATGAGCCAGACTGGACTATGAGCCAGACTGGACTATGACCCAGACTGGACTACGAGCCAGACTGGACTACGAGTCAGACTGGACTGGACTATGACCCAGACTGGACTATGAGCCAGACTGGACTATGACCCAGACTGGACTACGAGCCAGATTGGACTACGAGTCAGACTGGACTACGAGCCAGACTGGACTGGACTATGACCCAGACTGGACTATGAGCCAGACTGGATTACGAGCCAGACTGGACTATGAGCCAGACTGGATTATGAGCCAGACTGGACTACGACCCAGACTGGACTACGAGCCAGACTGGACTACGAGTCAGACTGGACTGGACTATGACCCAGACTGGACTATGACCCAGACTGGACTATGACCCAGACTGGACTATGACCCAGACTGGACTACGAGCCAGACTGGACTACGAGTCAGACTGGACTGGACTATGACCCAGACTGGACTATGAGCCAGACTGGACTATGACCCAGACTGGACTATGACCCAGACTGGACTACGAGCCAGATTGGACTATGAGTCAGACTGGACTGGACTATGACCCAGACTGGACTACGAGCCAGACTGGACTGGACTATGACCCAGACTGGACTATGAGCCAGACTGGATTACGAGCCAGACTGGACTATGAGCCAGACTGGATTATGAGCCAGACTGGACTATGAGCCAGACTGGACTATGAGCCCACTAGCTAGTTAACACTATACTCGACATCCGCTAACGTTAGCCCACCGCTAGCTAGTTAACACTATACTCCACAGCAGCTAACGTTAGCCCACCGCTAGCTAGTTAACACTATACTCGACATCCGCTAACGTTAGCCCACCGCTAGCTAGTTAACACTATACTCCACAGCAGCTAACGTTAGCCCACCGCTAGCTAGTTGACACTATACTCCACAGCAGCTAACGTTAGCCCACCGCTAGCTAGTTAACACTATACTCCACAGCAGCTAACGTTAGCCCACCGCTAGCTAGTTAACACTATACTAGACAGCAGCTAACGTTAGCCTACCGCTAGCTAGTTAACACTATACTCAACAGCCGCTAACGTTAGCCTACCGCTAGCTAGTTAACACAATACTCAACAGCAGCTAACGTTAGCCTACCACTAGCTAGTTAACACTATACTCAACAGCCGCTAACGTTAGCCTACCGCTAGCTAGTTAACACTATACTCGACAGCCGCTAACGTTAGCCTACCGCTAGCTAGTTAACACTATACTCGACAGCAGCTAACGTTAGCCTACCGCTAGCTAGTTAACACTATACTCGACAGCCGCTAATGTTAGCCTACCGCTAGCTAGTTAACACAATACTCAACAGCAGCTAACGTTAGCCTACCGCTAGCTAGTTAACACTATACTCGACAGCAGCTAACGTTAGCCTACCGCTAGCTAGTTAACACTATACTCAACAGCAGCTAACATTAGCCTACCGCTAGCTAGTTAACACTATACTCGACAGCAGCTAACGTTAGCCTACCGCTAGCTAGTTAACACTATACTCGACAGCAGCTAACGTTAGCCTACCGCTAGCTAGTTAACACTATACTCGACAGCCGCTAACGTTAGCCTACCGCTAGCTAGTTAACACTATACTCAACAGCAGCTAACATTAGCCTACCGCTAGCTAGTTAACACTATACTCGACAGCAGCTAACGTTAGCCTACCACTAGCTAGTAGCTGATTAAACAGGGTTAAATGCTGACAGCTAACACTAAACGGTGTAAAGTGTGACTGTGTTTTACTGTAGAGGATTCAACACCGGGATGTAACAATCTGCAGCTGGTCGGAGAAACAACACAGACGGTGCGTTCAATGACACTGGTAAACTACAGCCTCGTGGTGCATTTGAAGTTATTGTAAATGTCCTTTTCCATCTGGTTGTTGTTTTTGTCGTTCAACAGCAGTTTACTAGTGAAATAAGTTGTTGTTATTGTTAAACATTATTATTAATCATTTAATGTTGACCATATGGCCTTAGCAATAAACAAGCCGTTCTTTAATGTCGCCGACTGTTGTTTAGTTCCCTTCTTTTTTTAACTTTCTTAAAAAGTATTGGTTAAGGCACCGGTACCGTTTTAGCACCGGTATCCAAACCAAACAATACCCAACCCTAATACTGACTCTAGATGTGTGACTAGATTAAATAAATAATAAACAAATAAAATCTTAAAATCAAGCTCATAAAGTCACTTTCTTTGCAGTCATTTGATTCCCAGTTAAGATCCTCCGGTAAGAACGGCTTCCACTGTTAATATGGACTCAATAACTGTTCTGAAATGCTAAATAACAGTTTAATCATGTGATAAAACATGAGATTAATCACGATTAAGAAAATGTAATCGCTTTGATTGTGCCCTAATATACTATATATATATATATATATACATATATATATATATATATATATATATATATATATATATATATATATGTATATAGTTATACTAGTTTTAGGAAGTGTGTTCCTGACCTTTAGGGCTTCATGTCGACTAAACTGTAGGTGAGACGCTGCAGAAATAGAGTCAAAGATATCAGACGTCGTCTCCATGAAGTCACCACGTCTGTCCCTGACGTCTCCATGAAGTCACCACGTCTGTCCCTGACGTCTCCATGAAGTCACCACGTCTGTCCCTGACGTGCCCTGACGCCTGTCCCTGACGCCTCCATGAAGTCACCACGCCTCGTCCCTGACGCGTCTCCATGAAGTCACCACGCCTGTCCCCGACGTGCCCTGACGCCTGTCCCTGACGCCTCCATGAAGTCACCACGCCTGTCCCTGACGCCTCCATGAAGTCACCACGCTCTGTCCCTGACGCCTCCATGAAGTCACCACGCCTGTCCCTGTCGCCTCCATGAAGTCACCACGCCTGTCCCCTGACGCCTCCATGAAGTCACCACGCCTGTCCCTGACGCCTCCATGAAGTCACCACGCCTGTCCCTGACGTGCCCCTGACGCCTGTCCCTGACGCCTCCATGAAGTCACCACGCCTGTCCCCGACGCCCTGACGCCTGTCCCTGACGCTCCATGAAGTCACCACGCCTGTCCCTGACGTGCCCCGACGTCTGTCCCTGACGTCTCCATGAAGTCACCACGTCTGTCCCTGACGTCTCCATGAAGTCACCACGTCTGTCCCTGTCGTCTCCATGAAGTCACCACGTCTGTCCCTGACGTGCCCTGACGTCTGTCCCTGTCGTCTCCATGAAGTCACCACGTCTGTCCCTGACGTCTCCATGAAGTCACCACGTCTGTCCCTGTCGTCTCCATGAAGTCACCACGTCTGTCCCTGTCGTCTCCATGAAGTCACCACGTCTGTCCCTGACGTGCCCTGACGTCTG
>NC_135874.1:29214250-29216750 GCF_031162955.1 Sander vitreus | reverse complement strand
TTGTCCGTAACGTTACCTGTCTGGACGCAGACGTTGTCCGTAACGTTACCTGTGGGGACACAGACGTCCGTAACGTTACCTGCCGGGACGCAGACGTCGTCCGTAACGTTACCTGTCTGGACGCAGACGTTGTCCGTAACGTTACCTGTCGGGACACAGATGTTGTCCGTAACGTTACCTGTCGGGACACAGACGTTGTCGGTAACGTTACCTTGTCGGGACACAGATGTTGTCCGTAACGTTACCTGTCTGGATGCAGACGTTGTCGGTAACGTTACCTGTCGGGACGCAGACGTTGTCTGTAACGTTACCTGTCGGGACGCAGACGTTGTCTGTAACGTTACCTGTCGGGACACAGATATTGTGATTGTCTCTGGTTTTGGCTCTGACCCCTGGAACAGTGACGGGACAGCACTTTGCTTCAACGCACCGTAATAACTCCTGAAAATAACGGGAGTATGTCCGTCTCGCAAATATATCATTATTCAGATACAGTATTAGGAGACCATTAAGGTCTATATAAAGAGACTTCAGATACAGTATTAGGGGACCACTAAGGTCTATATAAAAGAGACTTCAGATACAGTATTAGGGGACCACTAAGGTCTATATAAAAGAGACTTCAGATACAGTATTAGGGGACCACTAAGGTCTATATAAAGAGACTTCAGATACAGTATTAGGGGACCACTAAGGTCTATATAAAAGAGACTTCAGATACAGTATTAGGGGACCACTAAGGTCTATATAAAAGAGACTTCAGATACAGTATTAGGGGACCACTAAGGTCTATATAAAAGAGACTTCAGATACAGTATTAGGGGACCACTAAGGTCTATATAAAAGAGACTTCAGATACAGTATTAGGGGGACCACTAAGGTCTATATAAAAGAGACTTCAGATACAGTATTAGGGGACCACTAAGGTCTATATAAAAGAGACTTCAGATACAGTATTAGGGGACCACTAAGGTCTATATAAAAGAGACTTCAGATACAGTATTAGGGGACCACTAAGGTCTATATAAAAGAGACTTCAGATACAGTATTAGGGGGACCACTAAGGTCTATATAAAAGAGACTTCAGATACAGTATTAGGGGGACCACTAAGGTCTATATAAAAGAGACTTCAGATACAGTATTAGGGGACCACTAAGGTCTATATAAAAGAGACTTCAGATACAGTATTAGGGGACAACTAAGGTCTATATAAAAGAGACTTCAGATACAGTATTAGGGGACCACTAAGGTCTATATAAAAGAGACTTCAGATACAGTATTAGGGGACCACTAAGGTCTATATAAAGAGACTTCAGATACAGTATTAGGGGGACCACTAAGGTCTATATAAAAGAGACTTCAGATACAGTATTAGGGGACCACTAAGGTCTATATAAAAGAGACTTCAGATACAGTATTAGGGGACCACTAAGGTCTATATAAAAGAGACTTCAGATACAGTATTAGGGGACCACTAAGGTCTATATAAAGAGACTTCAGATACAGTATTAGGGACCACTAAGGCCTATATAAAAGAGACTTCACATACAGTATTAGGGGACCACTAAGGTCTATATAAAAGAGACTTCAGATACAGTATTAGGGGACCACTAAGGTCTATATAAAGAGACTTCAGATACAGTATTAGGGGACCACTAAGGTCTATATAAAAGAGACTTCAGATACAGTATTAGGGGACCACTAAGGTCTATATCAAAGCATCCAAAAAGCAGCATGTCATGGGACCTTTAAAAAAACAAACCCCCACTAAATGTTGGGTCAAAATGCATTGTAACTTGCGTTACTGAGATTGTAACGGGTATAATATTACCAACATTTTACTAGTAATGCAATATATAACTGCGTTAGAGCATAAAGGGATCCATTACTATATTATAACACGAGATGAGAGCCGAGGAGAGAGGACATAAGGGCTATGAGCTCTTCTTCTGTCTCCTCTGACCTTGTTGTTCCATCTCCCTCCCAGAGGTCCTCCAGTGGAAAACTGAGACACAAACACCAACGTCAGCTGAGATTTCTGTGAGTGGACCTCAGTGGGATCATATCTAAGATGATTTTCTCAGTTTCTCAGTGTCTCTCACACACGCTACGCACACACACACTACACGCACACACACACTACACGCACACACACACTACACGCACACACACACTACACGCACACACACGCTACACGCACACACACGCTACACGCACACACACACTACACGCACACACACGCTACACGCACACACACGCTACACGCACACACACACTGCACGCACACACACACTACACGCACACACACACTACACGCACACACACACTACACGCACACACACACTGCACGCACACACACGCTATACGCACACACACACTGCACGCACACACACACTACACGCACACACACGCTACACGCACACTACACACACACACACTATGCGCACACTATGCTACACGCACACACTACGCTACACACACACTACGCTACACACACAC
>NC_135874.1:29204250-29209250 GCF_031162955.1 Sander vitreus | reverse complement strand
GCTACGCACACTACGCCACGCACACCACGCCACGCCACCACGCCACGCTACACTACGCACACTACGCCACGCACACCACGCCACACTACGCACACCACGCCACACTACGCACACCACGCCACGCACACTACGCCACACTACGCACACTACGCCACACCACGCTACACTACGCCACGCACACTACGCCACGCACACTAGCCACACCACGCCACGCACACTACGCTACACTACGCCACGCACACTACGCTACGCACACTAAGCTACACTACGCCACGCACACTACGCTACGCACACTACGCCACGCACACTACGCCACGCACACTAAGCTACAATACGCCACGCACACTGCTACACTACGCCACGCACACCACGCCACGCACACTACGCTACACCACGCCACGCACACTACGCCACACACTACGCCACGCACACCACGCCACGCACACTAGCCACGCACTAAGCCAACACGCCACGCACACTAAGCTACACTACGCTACGCACACTACGCTACGCACACTACGCTACGCACACTAAGCTACGCACACTACGCTACGCACACTACGCTACGCACACTAAGCTACGCACACTACGCTACGCACACTACGCTACGCACACTACGCTACGCACACTAAGCTACGCACACTACGCTACGCACACTACGCTACGCACACTAAGCTACGCACACTACGCTACGCACACTAAGCTACACTACGCTACGCACACCACGCCACGCACACTAAGCTACACTACGCTACGCACACTAAGATAAGCACACTATGCTACGCACACTACGCTACGCACACTAAGCTACGCACACTACGCTACGCACACTACGCTACGCACACTAAGCTACACTACGCTACGCACACTAAGCTACGCACACTAAGCTACGCACACTACGCCACACCACGCACACTACGCTGCACTACGCACACTACGCCACGCACACTACGCCACGCACACTACGCACACTACGCTCACGCACACTACGCTACACCACGCCACGCACACCACGCCACGCACACTACGCTACGCACACTACGCTACGCACACTACGCTACACTACGCACACTACGCACACTACGCCACACTACGCTACACTACGCCACGCACACTCACGCTACACTACGCACACGCACACTGCACTACGCACACTACGCACACCACGCTCACGCACACTACGCTACGCACACTACGCACACTACGCCACGCACACTACGCCACACCACGCTACGCACACTACGCCACGCACACTCACGCCACGCACACTAAGCTACGCACACACGCTACGCACACTACGCTACGCACACTACACCACGCCACGCACACCACGCTACGCACACCCACGCCACACCACGCACACTACGCCACGCACACTACGCCACACTACGCCACGCCTACGCCACGCACACTACGCTACGCACACTCGCCACGCACACTAAGCTACACTACGCCACGCACACTACGCCACGCACACTACGCCACGCACGCTACACTACGCACACCCGCCACGCACACTACCCCACGCACACTAAGCTACACTACGCCACGCACACCACGCCACGCACACTAGCTACAATACGCTACGCACACCACGCCACGCACACTATGCCACGCACACTAGCCACACCACGCCACGCACGTCGTTACACCACGCTACGCACACTACGCTACGCACACCATGCCACGCACACAGGCTACACTGCGCACGCACACTAAGCTACGCACACTAAGCCACACTGCCACGCACACTACGCCACGCACACTATGCCACGCACACTAGCTAGCCACTACGCCACGCACACCAGCCACGCACACCAAGCTACACCACGCCACGCACACTAAGCCACGCACACTAAGCCACGCACACCACGCCACGCACACTAAGCCACAACACGCCATGCACACTAAGCTACACTACGCCACGCACACCACGCTACGCACACCACGCCACGCACACTGCCACACCACGCACACTACGCCACGCACTACGCCACGCACACCAAGCTACGCACACTACGCCACGCACACCAAGCCACGCACACTAAGCTACACTACGCTACGCACACTACGCCACGCACAATGCTACACTCACGCCACGCACTACGCACACTCACGCCACGCACACTAGCCACGCACACCACGCCACGCACATCTAAGCTACACCACGCCACGCACACCACGCACACTACGCCACGCACACTAAGCTACGCGCACTACGCCACGCACACTAAGCTACACCACGCCACGCACACTACGCCACGCACACTAAGCCACGCACACTACGCCACGCACACTGCTACACCACGCCACGCACCACGCCACGCACACTAAGCCACGCACACCACGCCACGCACACTAAGCTACACCACGCCACGCACACTGCTACGCACACGCTACACTCACGCCACGCACACTAAGCCACGCACACTAAGCTACACTACGCCACACTACGCTACGCACACTAAGCTACACTACGCTACGCACACCAAGCCACGCACACCAAGCTACGCACACTACACTACGCACACCACGCCACGCACACTAAGCCACGCACACTATGCCACGCACACTAAGCCACGCACACTAAGCCACGCACACTACGCCATACGCACTGCACACTACGCTACAGGCACACACTATGCACCTGCTCCCATCTGTGGCCCATCGGCGTGCTGGTCTTACAGGGAGGTGTGTTCAGGTGCATTCTGGGCATGCTGGTCTTACAGGGAGGTGTGTTCAGGTGCATTCTGGGCGTGCTGGTCTTACAGGGAGGTGTGTTCAGGTACATTCTGGGCGTGCTTGCCTTACAGGGAGGTGTGTTTCACCAGGAGAGCAGGGTTCACGTCCTGCTTGTCACGCTTGCTATAGTCGCTTTTTTCTTTCCTCCTGCGTGTCACAGAACCGTACGCCGACCCACGACCCTTTCCTTTACATAACTAAGCGCCAAAAGGGACGTCAATAGTCCCGACCAAGCACGTTTACTTATAGCGCTAAAGGGGACGTCAATAGTCCCGACCAAGCACGTTTACTTATAGCTCTAAAGGGACGTCAATAGTCCCGACCAACGCTTTACTTATAGCTCTAAAGGGGCGTCAATAGTCCCGACCAACACGTTTACTTATAGCTCTAAAGGGGCGTCAATAGTCCCGACCAAGCACGTTTACTTATAGCTCTAAAGGGGCGTCAATAGTCCCGACCAAGCGCGTTTACTTATAGCTCTAAAGGGCGTCAATAGTCCCGACCAAGCACGTTTACTTATAGCGCTAAAGGGCGTCAATAGTCCCGACCAAGCACGTTTACTTATAGCTCTAAAGGGACGTCAATAGTCCCGACCAAGCACGTTTACTTATAGCGCTAAAGGGACGTCAATAGTCCCGACCAAGCGTGTTTACTTATAGCTCTAAAGGGACGTCAATAGTCCCGACCAAGCACGTTTACTTATAGCTCTAAAGGGCGTCAATAGTCCCGACCAAAGCACGTTTACTTATAGCTCTAAAGGGCGTCAATAGTCCCGACCAAGCACGTTTACTTATAGCTCTAAAGGGGCGTCAATAGTCCCGACCAAGCACGTTTACTTATAGCTCTAAAGGGGCGTCAATAGTCCCGACCAAGCACGTTTACTTATAGCTCTAAAGGGGCGTCAATAGTCCCGACCAAGCACGTTTACTTATAGCTCTAAAGGGCGTCAATAGTCCCGACCAAGCACGTTTACTTATAGCTCTAAAGGGGCGTCAATAGTCCCGACCAAGCACGTTTACTTATAGCGCTAAAGGGGCGTCAATAGTCCCGACCAAGCACGTTTACTTATAGCTCTAAAGGGACGTCAATAGTCCCGACCAAGCACGTTTACTTATAGCTCTAAAGGGGACGTCAATAGTCCCGACCAAGCACGTTTACTTATAGCTCTAAAGGGGCGTCAATAGTCCCGACCAAGCACGTTTACTTATAGCTCTAAAGGGGCGTCAATAGTCCCGACCAAGCACGTTTACTTATAGCTCTAAAGGGGACGTCAATAGTCCCGACCAAGCTACGTTTACTTATAGCTCTAAAGGGGCGTCAATAGTCCCGACCAAGCACGTTTACTTATAGCTCTAAAGGGGCGTCAATAGTCCCGACCAAAGCACGTTTACTTATAGCTCTAAAGGGGCGTCAATAGTCCCGACCAAGCACGTTTACTTATAGCGCTAAAGGGGCGTCAATAGTCCCGACCAAGCACGTTTACTTATAGCTCTAAAGGGCGTCAATAGTCCCGACCAAGCACGTTTACTTATAGCTCTAAAGGGGACGTCAATAGTCCCGACCAAGCACGTTTACTTATAGCTCTAAAGGGACGTCAATAGTCCCGACCAAGCACGTTTACTTATAGCTCTAAAGGGACGTCAATAGTCCCGACCACGTTTACTTATAGCTCTAAAGGGACGTCAATAGTCCCGACCAAGCGCGTTTACTTATAGCTCTAAAGGGACGTCAATAGTCCCGACCAAGCACGTTTACTTATAGCTCTAAAGGGACGTCAATAGTCCCGACCAAGCACGTTTACTTATAGCGCTAAAGGGACGTCAATAGTCCCGACCAAGCACGTTTACTTATAGCTCTAAAGGGGACGTCAATAGTCCCGACCAAGCACGTTTACTTATAGCTCTAAAGGGGACGTCAATAGTCCCGACCAAGCACGTTTACTTATAGCGCTAAAGGGGACGTCAATAGTCCCGACCAAGCACGTTTACTTATAGCGCTAAAGGGGCGTCAATAGTCCCGACCACACGTTACTTATAGCTCTAAAGGGGACGTCAATAGTCCCGACCAAGCACGTTACTTATAGCTCTAAAGGGGACGTCAATAGTCCCGACCAAGCACGTTACTTATAGCGCTAAAGGGACGTCAATAGTCCCGACCAAGCACGTTTACTTATAGCGCTAAAGGGACGTCAATAGTCCCGACCAAGCGTGTTTACTTATAGCTCTAAAGGGACGTCAATAGTCCCGACCAAGCACGTT
>NC_135874.1:29196750-29199250 GCF_031162955.1 Sander vitreus | reverse complement strand
ACACACACACACACACACACACACACACACACACACACACTCTCTGATGTGTATCAGGAGGAAATTAAGTCTGCTGATGGAGACGATATCAGACAGTTTAATAATATTTAAAACTGAAATGTGTGTGTGTGTGTGTGTGTGTGACTGTGTGTGTGTGTGTGTGTATGTGTGTGTGACTGTGTGTGTCTGTGTGTGTGTGTCTGTGTGTGTGTGTGTGTGTGTATGTGTGTGTGTGTGTGTGTGTGTGTGTGTGTGTGTGTGTGTGTGTGTGTGTGTGTGTGTGTGTGTGTGTGTGTGTGTGTGTGTGTGTGTGTGTGTGTGTCTGTGTGTGTGTGTGTGTGTCTGTGTGTGTATGTGTGTGTGTGTGTGTGTGTGTGTGTGTGTGTGTGTGTGTGTGTGTGTGTCTGTGTGTGTATGTGTGTGTGTCTGTCTGTGTGTGTGTGCGTGTGTATGTCTGTGTGTGTGTGTGTGTGTGTCTGTGTGTGTGTGTGTGTGTGTGTGTGTGTATGTGTGTGTGTGTGTGTGTGTATGTCTGTGTGTGCGTGTGTATGTCTGTGCGTGTGTGTGTGTGTGTGTGGAAAAGATGTGGTAGAAAAAAGGTGTACAAGCAATAGGGATAACCACACCCTGGAGAGGACGGTGAAACTAAACCCATTCAGAAATGTGGGGGGGATTCACAAAGAGTGGACTGCAGCTGGAGTCAGAGCTTCAAGAACCACCACGCACAGACGTAAGCAAGACCTGGGTTTCAGCTGTCGCATTCCTTGTGTCAAGCCACTCCTGAACAAGACACGGCGTCAGAAGCATCTCGCCTGGGCTGAAGACGAACAGGACTGGACTGCTGCTGAGTGGTCCAACGTTATGTTCTCTGATGAAAGTACATTTAGCATTTCCGTTGGAAATCAAGGTCCCAGAGTCTGGAGGAAGAGAGGAGAGGCACAGAATCCACGTTGCTTGAAGTCCAGTGTAAAGTTTCCACAGTCAGTGATGGTTTGGGGTGCCACGTCATCTGCTGGTGTTGGTCCACTGTGTTTTCTGAGGTCCAGGGTCAACGCAGCCGTCTACCAGGAAGTTTTAGAGCACTTCATGCTTCCTGTTGCTGACCAACTTTATGGAGATGCAGATTTCATTTTACAACAGGACTTGGCACCTGCACACAGTGCCAAAGCTACCAGTACCAGGTTTAAGGACCATGGTATCCCTGTTCTTAATTGGCCAGCAAACTCACCTGACCTTAACCCCATAGAAAATCTATGGGGTTAAGGTCAGGGCAGCAAACTGGTCTGACCTTAACCCCATAGAACATCTATGGGGTTAAGGTCAGGGCAGCAAACTAGCCTGACCTTAACCCCATAGAAAATCTATGGGGTTAAGGTCAGGGCAGCAAACTGGTCTGACCTTAACCCCATAGAACATCTATGGGGTTAAGGTCAGGGCAGCAAACTGGTCTGACCTTAACCCCATAGAAAATCTATGGGGTTAAGGTCAGGGCAGCAAACTGGTCTGACCTTAACCCCATAGAAAATCTATGGGGTAATGTGAAGAGGAAGATGGGATGCTCCAGACCCAACAATGCAGAAGAGCTGAAGGCCACTATCAGAGCAACCTGGGCTCTCCTAACACCTGAGCAGTGCCACAGACTGATCCACTCCACGCCGCATTGCTGCAGTCATTCAGGCAAAAGGAGCCCCAACTAAGTACTGAGTGCTGTACATGCTCATACTTTTCATGTTCATACTTTACAGTTGGAACATTTCTAAAAATCCTTTTTCTGTATTGGTCTTAAGTAATCCCCCACATTTCTGAATGGGTTTAGTTTCACCATCCTCTCCAGGGGGCAGTTATCCCTATTGCTTGTACACTTTTTTCTACCACATCTTTTCCTTCCCTTGGCCTCTCTATTAATGTGCTTGGACACAGAGCTCTGTGAACAGCCAGCCTCTTTAGCAATGACCTTTTGTGTCTTGCCCTCCTTGTCCGAGGTGTCAATGGTCGTCTTTTGGACAGCTGTCCAGTCAGCAGTCCTCCCCATGATTGTGTAGCTACAGAACTAGACTGAGGGACCATTTAAAGGCCTTTGCAGGTGTTTTGAGTTAATCAGCTGATTAAAGTGGCACCAGGTGTTTCAATATTGAACCTTGTCACAATATTCTCATTTTCTGAGATACTGAATTTGGGGTTTTCATTAGTTGTCAGTTATAATCATCACAATTAAAAGAAATAAACACGTGAAATATATCCGTCTGTGTGTGATGAATGTACAAGTTTCACTTTCTGAATGGAAATACTGAAATAAATCAACTTTTTCATGATATTGTGATTATATGACAGCACCTGTATTGATATGAGACTTCAATCTGCTCCCTCTTCTCTGCTGAAAACCTTCTGACTTCGCCTGAGAAGATGATTGATATATTTATAGAACCAGCTGCAGTCTGGGAGATATTTCTTCATCTGAAGATGATGAAGATGATGAAGATGATGAAGATGCCTGCAGCTC
>NC_135874.1:29184250-29189250 GCF_031162955.1 Sander vitreus | reverse complement strand
TATGACTTTTTTTTACTTTTTTTCGACATATTATACTATGACTTTTTTTTGACTTTTTTTTCGACATACTATACTATGACTTTTTTTGACTTTTTTTGACATACTATACTATGACTTTTTTTACTTTTTTTTCGACATACTATACTATGACTTTTTTTTTACTTTTTTTCGACATATTATACTATGACTTTTTATACTTTTTTTTGACATACTATACTATGACTTTTTTTTGACTTTTTTGACATATTATACTATGACTTTTTTTACTTTTTTTGACATATTATACTATGACTTTTTATTTTTTTTCGACATACTATATTATGACTTTTTTTTTACTTTTTTTTCGACATATTATACTATGACTTTTTTTTGACTTTTTTTCGACATACTATACTATGAGTTTTTATGACTTTTTCGACATATTATAGTATGACTTTTTTTACTTTTTTGACATATTATACTATGACTTTTTATGACTTTTTCGACATATTATACTATGACTTTTTTAACTTTTTTCGACATATTATACTATGACTTTTTATGACATTTTTGACTTTTTTGACATATTATACTATGACTTTTTATACTTTTTTGACATATTATACTATGACTTTTTTTTACCTTTTTCGACATATTATACTATGACTTTTTATTACTTTTTTGACATACTATACTATGACTTTTTTATGACTTTTTTTCGACATACTATACTATGACTTTTTTTCGACATATTATAGTATGACTTTTTATGCCTTTTTTGACATATTATACTATGACTTTTTTTTACTTTTTTGACATATTATACTATGACTTTTTTTTACTTTTTTGACATATTATACTACGAGTTTTTATGACTTTTTCCACATATTATACTATGACTTTTTATGACTTTTTCCACATATTATACTATGACTTTTTTTTACTTTTTTGACATACTATACTATGACTTTTTATGACTTTTTTTCGACATATTATACTATGACTTTTTTTTACTTTTTCGACATACTATACTATGATTTTTTTGACATACTGTACTCTGACTTTTTTTACTTTTTTTGACATACTATACTATGACTTTTTTATTTACTTTTTTGACATATTATACTATGACATGTTATTACTTTTTTGACATATTATACTATGACTTTTTTAACTTTTTCGACATGTTATACTATGAGTTTTTTTTACAATTTTCGACATACTATACTATGAGTTTTTATGACTTTTTCGACATATTATAGTATGACTTTTTATGACTTTTTTGACATACTATACTATGACTTTTTTTTACTTTTTTCGACATACTATACTATGACTTTTTATGACTTTTTTTGACATACTATACTATGACTTTTTATTTTTTGACATACTATACTATGACTTTTTTTACTTTTTTTGACATATTATACTATGACTTTTTATGACTTTTTTTTGACATATTATACTATGACTTTTTATGACTTTTTTCGACATATTATACTATGACTTTTTTTACTTTTTTCGACATACTGTACTATGACTTTTTCGAAATACTGTACTATGACTTTTTATATTTTTTCCACATACTATACTATGACTTTTTATGACTTTTTTGATATATTATACTATGACTTTGTTGACTTTTTTGACATATTATACTATGACTTTTTTGACATACTGTACTATGACTTTTTTGACATACTGTACTATGACTTTTTTGACATATTATACTATGACTTTTTTTTACTTTTTTTGACATATTACTATGACTTTTTTTACTTTTTTCAACATATTATACTATGACTTTTTTGACATATTATACTATGACTTTTTATGACTTTTTCGACATTATACTATGACTTTTTATTTCTTTTTTCGACATACTGTACTATGACTTTTTTTTTTACTTTTTTCGACATATTATACTATGACTTTTTTGACATGTTATACTATGACTTTTTTTTTACTTTTTTGACATATTATACTATGACTTTTTTTTACTTTTTCGACATACTATACTATGATTTTTTTGACATACTGTACTCTGACTTTTTTTACTTTTTTCGACATACTATACTATGACTTTTTATTTCTTTTTTTAAACATATTATACTATGACATGTTATTACTTTTTTGACATACTTTACTATGACATGTTTTTAATTTTTTGACATAGTGTACTATGACTTTTTTAACTTTTTTGACATGTTATACTATGAGTTTTTATGACTTTTTCGACATATTATACTATGACTTTTTTAACTTTTTTGACATGTTATACTATGAGTTTTTTTACTTTTTTCGACATATTATACTATGACTTTTTTGACATACTGTACTATGACTTTTTTTACATATTATACTATGACTTTTTTTTACTTTTTTGACATACTTTATATGACTTTTTTTACTTTTTTGACATACTGTACTATGACTTTTTTGTACTTTTTCGACATATTATACTATGACTTTTTTGACATACTATACTTTGACTTTTTTGACTTTTTCGACCTACTGTACTATGACTTTTTTTACTTTTTTCGACATACTATACTATGACTTTTTTGACATATTATAGTATGAATTTTTATGACTTTTTCGACATATTATACTTTGACTTTTTTTGACTTTTTTTGACATATTATACTTTGACTTTTTTTACTACTTTTTTTGACATATTATACTATGACTTTTTTTTTTTTTTTCCACGTACTATACTATGACTTTTTTTGACTTTTTTTGACATATTATACTTTGACTTTTTTTTACTTTTTTTGACATATTATACTACATCTTTTTTTTACTTTTTTCGACATATTATACTATGACTTTTTATGACTTTTTATGACATTTTTGACTTTTTCCACATATTATTCTATGACTTTTTTGACTTTTTCCACATATTATTCTATGACTTTTTTTTACTTTTTTCGACATATTATACTATGACTTTTTTGACATATTATACTCTGACATTTTTTGACATACTGTTCTATGACTTTTTTTTTTACTTTTTCAACATATTATACTATGACATGTTATGACTTTTTTGACATACTATACTATGACTTTTTTTTACTTTTTTGACATATTATACTATGACTTTTTTTTGACTTTTTTTCGACATATTATACTATGACTTTTTATGACTTTTTTGACTTTTTTGACATATTATACTATTACTTTTTTTACTTTTTCGACATATTATACTATGACTTTTTGTACTTTTTTGACATATTATACTATGAGTTTTTACTATGACTTTTTTTTACTTTTTTGACATACTATACTATGACTTTTTATACTTTTTCGACATACTATACTATGACTTTTTTTTACTTTTTTGACATACTATACTGTGACTTTTTTTGATTTTTCGACATATTATACTATGACTTTTTTTTGACTTTTTTTTCGACATACTATACTATGACTTTTTATTACTTTTTTTGACATATTATACTATGACTTTTTCGAAATATTATACTATGACTTTTTATGACTTTTTTGACTTTTTCCACATATTATTCTATGACTTTTTTGACTTTTTTGACATATTATACTATGACTTTTTTTACTTTTTGACATATTATACTATGACTTTTTTTACTTTTTTCGACATATTATACTATGACTTTTTTATGACTTTTTTTTGACATATTATACTATGACTTTTTTATGACTTTTTTTTCGACATACTATACTATGACTTTTTTTTTACTTTTTTGACATACTATACTGTGACTTTTTTTGCTTTTTCGACATATTATACTATGACTTCTTTTACTTTTTCGACATACTATATTATGACTTTTTTTACTTTTTTCGACATATTATACTATGACTTCTTTTACTTTTTCGACATATTATACTATGACTTTTTTGACATACTATGACTTATTTGACATATACTATACTTTTTTGACATATTATACTATGACTTTTTACTATGACTTATTTTACTTTTTTGACATATTATACTATTACTTTTTACTGTGACTTTTTTTGCTTTTTCTACATACTATACTATGACTTCTTTTACTTTTTCGACATACTGTACTATGACTTTTTTTGACTTTTTTGACATACTGTACTATGACTTTTTTTACTTTTTTGACATACTGTACTATGACTTTTTTTTACTTTTTTCAACATTTTATACTATGACTTTTTTTTACTTTTGTTTGACCTACTGTACTATGAGTTTTTGTGACTTTTTTCGACATATTATACTGACAGCATGGTGGCCCAATGGTTAGCACTGTCACCTCACAGCAAGAAGGTTGTGGGTTCTAATCCAGGGCGTTCAGGGCCTTTCTGTGAGGAGTTTGTATGTTCTCCCCATGAGTGCGTAGCTTTGCTCCACCATAAAAAAACTATACTATGACTTTTTTTTTTAACTATTTCCGACATACTCTACTATGACTTTTTATGACTTTTTTGACATACTCTACTATGACTTTTTTCAACATACTTGTTCCGTCCAGGATCTTGAACCAGCATCCCTCCACTTCCCAAGCCAGGACCTTACTGACTGAACTACAGTACTATGTTTTTTGAATCACTTTTTTTTCGACATACTATACTATTTCTTTTTTCTAAACCAACTTTAGTGTCTTAAAGGCATTTCCTGCCTGTCCTGAGAAAAACACTCGTCAGTGAATGAAATAATGTGTGTGATTGACTGTGAGTACTGGATGTTTAACTAAACTGTGTGTCTGTCTGTGTCTCTCAGAGATAGTAACAGGTCTGAAGTTCAGCAGCGATTGCAGACACCTGTTCACCGTGTCTGGAGACAGGTACGTCTCTCACGCAGCTCACATCCAAACACTTTTCTGTGTGTGTGTGTGTGTGTGTGTGTGTGTGTCTGTGTTTCTGTGTGTGTGTGTGTGTCTGTGTTTGTGTGTGTGTGTGTGTGTGTGTGTGTGTGTGTGTGTGTGTGTGTGTGTGTGTGTGTGTGTGTGTGTGTGTGTGTCTTTTGTGTGTGTGTGTGTGTGTGTGTGTGTGTGTGTTGCAGCAGG
>NC_135874.1:29179250-29181750 GCF_031162955.1 Sander vitreus | reverse complement strand
AAACAAATATCTATTTATACCACTAAAAAGGCTCAAAATATCACCACACTCCACCGGTAGCATAATGAGGGTCCCTACATGTTAACACAAGCATTGAGGACTTTGTAAGTGTACAGACAGTTTATTTTTTTGTCTTGTTTTGTGTTGGTTTTTTTGCAGAAATGTCTGATGAGAAGTTGGACTCTCAGCGCTGCAGAGAAAGCAGGAAGGTCAGTGGATGTGAAATCCCCATCACCAAACTCACCAGACTCCATGTAAATAATCAGGACTTTTAGCGTGTATAGAGCCAGCATATCTCCACCAGACTCCATGTAAATAATCAGGACTTTTAGCGTGTATAGAGCCAGCATATCTCCACCAGACTCCATGTAAATAATCAGTACTTTTAGCGTGTATAGAGCCAGCATATCTCCACCAGACTCCATGTAAATAATCAGGACTTTTAGTGTGTATAGAGCCAGCATATTTCCACCAGACTCCATGTAAATAATCAGGACTTTTAGCGTGTATAGAGCCAGCATATCTCCACATGTAAATGGGTGAATTAAGGGTTTATTTCAACCAAACCAGAGTGGTGATTGTTGGAACAGTGGAAAGATGAACCAAGACAGCTTTTGATAGTTTTATTTAGTTTCTGTCCACTTTGAATGAAGCGTGTTTTACGATGATAAAAGTCCTGATTATTTACATGGAGTCTGGTGGGTTTGGTGATGGTGATTTCGTGGCTGTTTCATGTTAAACTAAAAGGATCTTACTCTTTAACTAAAAGGTCTATCTCTGTAGGGATCCATCCCATAATGTTGTCAGACACTTAGAATAATAATCTGAGTCTGTCAGCAGCAACAACAGACCTTTTAGTGACTCTAACTGCTGCTGAACATTAGTCCTGTAGGGTAACATTACAGCTTGTTACTAACTGCTGCTGAACATTAGTCCTGTAGGGTAACATTACAGCTTGTTACTAACTGCTGCTGAACATTAGTCCTGTAGGGTAACATTACAGCTTGGTTCTGGTTTAATACTGGACCAGTTTCAGAGATTGTTGTTTAATAAAACATTAAAATGTGTCTTTGCTACATAAAATCAAATAGAGGGTTTTCACGACGCGTCATCAGACCAGAAGTCGCCATATTGGAGATACTCCCCAACACCATCAAGGAAAATGGTTAATTATTGCCGTGTTTTAGGTTGTACCAATAGGTCAGACCGAGAAAAACATTTGGAATATTATCGACTTCCAGAAGTTATTAAAAACCAGGGAGAGGAATGCCAGAAGTTATCAGAGGAAAGGAGGCGCTTGTGGTTGGAAGCTCAACCAGGATCTACGAGGGAAACCTCTGTCCTGTTCAGTCTTTGAAATGAAAATAAACTATTGAGTCACTTGGCTACACCTCGAGTATCACAGTGATGTCATACAGTTAAGGTTAGGTTGATTAAAGACGTTATTGCATCACTTACTTTGGCCTTCACAACACCATCCATCTCCATCCATCCATCTTCATCCGCTTATCCGGGGTCGGGTCGCGGGGGTAGCAGCTCCAGCAGGGGACCCCAAACTTCCCTTTCCCGGGCCACATTAACCAGCTCCGACTGGGGGATCCCGAGGCGTTCCCAGGCCAGGTTAGAGATATAATCCCTCCACCTAGTCCTGGGTCTCCCCCGAGGCCTCCTCCCAGCTGGACGTGCCTGGAACACCTCCCTAGGGAGGCGCCCAGGGGGCATCCTTACCAGATGCCCGAACCACCTCAACTGGCTCCTTTCGACGCAAAGGAGCAGCGGCTCTACTCCGAGCTCCTCACGGATAACTGAGCTTCTCACCCTATCTCTAAGGGAGACGCCAGCTACCCTCCTGAGGAAACCCATTTCGGCCGCTTGTACCCTGGATCTTGTTCTTTCGGTCATGACCCAGCCTTCATGACCATAGGTGAGGGTAGGAACAAAAACTGACCGGTAGATTGAGAGCTTTGCCTTCTGGCTCAGCTCTTTTTCGTCACAACGGTGCGATAAATTGAATGTAATACCGCACCTGCTGTGCCGATTCTCCGACCAATCTCCCGCTCCATTGTCCCCTCACTCGTGAACAAGACCCCAAGGTACTTGAACTCCTTCACTTGGGGTAAGGACTCATTCCCTACCTGGAGAAGGCACTCCATCGGTTTCCTGCTGAGAACCATGGCCTCCGATTTAGAGGTGCTGATCCTCATCCCAGCCGCTTCACACTCGGGCTGCGAACCGATCCAGTGAGTGCTGAAGGTCACAGGCCGATGATGCCATCAGGACCACATCATCTGCAAAAGCAGCGATGAGAGCCCCAGCCCACCGAACTGCAACCCCTCTCCACACCCGACTACGCCTCGATATCCTGTCCATAAATACTACAAACAGGATTGGTGACAAAGCGCAGCCCTGGCGGAGGCCAACTCTCACCTGAAACGAGTCCGACTTACTGCCGAGAACCCGACACAGCTCTCGCTTTGGTCGTACAGAGATTGGATGGCCC
>NC_135874.1:29146750-29166750 GCF_031162955.1 Sander vitreus | reverse complement strand
CTAAATAATATATAAGTTAGTGAATTATGTGCAAAGTATGAACTGCAGGCTAGTAGATGCTCTGTTTTTGGGTCATGTGCTGTATTTGTCAGATTGCATTCCCACATAAAGTGACCCGAACTAGAGCACTTGGAAGCGAACCAAGACCCCCGTTTTCAAGCGGACCAGAGATCAGCTGTTTGGTCTACACCAGAGATCGAATGAGCTTTTACACCAGCCCAAACCAACCAGACAATCCGACCAAACACTCCAGGGTTCGGTTAAAACAGACCGAACTGCTCAGGTGTGAAAGTAACCTAAGAGTGTGTCCTCCCCCCGAAAAACACTCCCATAACATTGTTTATTCAAGCAGGAAATACGATCATAGGCGTCGATACCGTGGGTGTACGGTACTGATATCAGTCGGCTCCATAAATTTCAAATTAAACACTGCAGTTGGTGCTAAGTGGAGCATCTGTCTTAGTGTGATTGGTTATGTCTCTATCAGTCCCCTGCTCCATATCCTATCCACCAATCACAGCGTCTCTCGGATGAAAACGACTCCCCTCTATACAGTGCATGCATGTGCATTAGGTAATCAGAGTGAGACTAAAATGGATAGATTTGTTGTTAAAAAAGCAAAACCTAATGATGCAAGTGCATGGACATCCACCCCCAGTGCAGCGAGATCCACCAGGACCACGAAGCTGATCACGTTATGTGTTATGTGTTACCTTTCATCTCCAGTCCTATCTGTATTTGTGAGAAGTGACGCTGTCCTGAGTTGAAAGCCTACTTTACGGCTTTATTATCTAGTTAATAGGCGTGTGTGTTCGTGTCGGCCGCTGTCCATTTCCTAAGGTTTTTTAAACATTTTTTGACATTTATTTTTTTAAAGGGCGTGTGCCCGTGAGCACCCATGGAGGAAAGCGTAAATCGGCGCCTACAATTAAGACTCATATTTACTTTTATAGTGACGACGCCTCTAGTGGCCTCCTGTAATTGTTACAACGACAACGCAGGAAGTTAGGAGGCAGGTTGGGGTGGTGGATGGGTCAAACAAACACATCTGGTGGACGTTAGAGAAACTGCTGACAGTCAAGTTTCTCACTTCTTTACTTCCTTCTTTCTCTGCAGCTGGAAGATGCTCTTGGTGAAGGGTGGCCCTCTGCTGCCCCCAACACCCAATCAGGTCCCTGGCCTGGACAACCCGCCAATCCCACCTGGCCAGGTATGATTGTCATCATGAATCATTAATCAATAACTAATCATTGTGAGATAGGGCATGCCTTGATGGAGGTCTTCACGTTGGGAGTGCCCTTTTAGTCTTCAGAACAAATCTGTAGGATGTTATCTGAACTTGATGTATATAAATTAGCCTGACTTTCAAACCGAAAAATAGTCTCGCAGTTTTGCTGGATGTATATGTTTACCAGGAGATACCAAAAACATTAAATCCAACAAATTAATAAAACAGAAGTCAGTCAACAATGAGAAACAGTGACGGCATAAACAGGGTCAAATGAAAAGAAAATGGAATTATTTGAAAACCATGTTCAGGTCAGCCTGCTGCCAACCCCGCCTGGCCCGGAGGTCCTGGAGGTCAGCCACCTCCCAACCCCAGCTGGCCCGCAGGCCCCGGAGGTCAACCACCTCCCAACCCCAGCTGGCCCGCAGGCCCCGGAGGTCAACCACCTCCCAACCCCAGCTGGCCCGCAGGCCCCGGAGGTCAACCACCTCCCAACCCCAGCTGGCCCGCAGGCCCTGGAGGTCAACCACCTCCCAACCCCAGCTGGCCCGCAGGCCCTGGAGGTCAGCCACCTGCCAACCCCGCCTGGCCCGGAGGACCTGAAGGTCAGCCACCTTCCAACCCCAGCTGGCCCGGTCCTGGAGGACCTGGACCCGGACCTGTCCCTGCCGTTGCCCCACAACAAAGTCTGGTGAGACATGGATGGATTTATGAATTGTTGAATGGATCGATCTCTCTGTATCTTTCAGTATCTCTGTCTCTCTCCCTCAACCCAAACGCTCGAGGCAAATGGCCCACAACCAAGACCCAGGTTCTCACAGAGGTTTCTGCCTGTTTAAAAGGAAGTTTTTTCTTTGCTGCTGTCTCAATGAATGCTTGCTCTTGGGGGTAATGTTGGAGGGTGGTCTAGATCTGTAAAGTGTCCCGAGATAACTTCTGTTAGGATTTGACACTATACATACTACTGAATTGAATTGGGGATGGATGGATGGATGGTGTCGTGGCAATTTTGTAATCCCACAACAACAACAGGACAAAAATCTCTTGCAGTATCCCACTTTTAATGCTCAGAGCATGATACATAAGACAAAGGTTAGTTTGTAATATGCACACCGATGGGAGGCTGCTCTCTCTCTTTGTACCTGGGCTTGGTCCTCTCCCTCTGGTCAGGGTAGTTTCTTTCAGTTAGTGTATTGTAAACCCTTTGTTTTCAAGACTAAGGGCTCACCAGCCAGAGGTTAGAATCTAATGATGACATCCAGTCAGTCAGTAGTCGGGCAACCACACCTTAGCATGTGCAATCAAGTCAAGATCAATTTATAAAACATTGTAATGTCATGTAAATTAAATACAGCATGATTAAAGACAATGACTGTTGGATGAATGGATAGTTGGGATTGTTGGATGAATGGATAATTGGATTGTTGGATGAATGGATAGTTGGACTGTTGGGTTGTTGGATGAATGGATAGTTGGACTGTTGGATGAATGGATAGTTGGACTGTTGGATGGTTGGGTTGTTGGGTTGTTGGATGAATGGATAATTGGATTGTTGGATGAATGGATAGTTGGACTGTTGGGTTGTTGGATGAATGGATAGTTGGATTGTTGGATGAATGGATAGTTGGACTGTTGGATGAATGGATGAATGGATAGTTGGATTGTTGGATTGTTGGATGAATGGATAGTTGGACTGTTGGATGAATGGATAGTTGGACTGTTGGGTTGTTGGGTTGTTGGATGAATGGATAGTTGGACTGTTGGATGAATGGATAGTTGGACTGTTGGACTGTTGGATGAATGGATAGTTGGCCTGTTGGATGAATGGATAGTTGGACTGTTGGACTGTTGGATGAAAGGATAGTTGGACTGTTGGATGAATGGATAGTTGGACTGTTGGATGAATGGATAGTTGGACCGTTGGATGGATTGATGGATTTTTGGATAGGTGGAGTTAACAGCTGTTTCCTGTTGACAGGCGGTCCCTTACAAACAAAATCTTCCCAATGGAGTTTACGACAAACTGCTCATCACCATCGCTGGGATCGTGAACCCCAACGCTGAAAAGTCAGTATGAACACTTCAACATAAACAATGAATGCATGAATTGTCACATAATATACGACAGTTAACAAATCTTTGGGAATTTAGTCAATGGTGTGATGATGTCTGTTGTTTTCAGGATCACAGTGGACATGTTTGCAGGTCAGGACCTGGCCTTCCACTTTAACCCTCGCTTCAATGAGGGCGGCAAGAAGGTGATCGTTAGGAACAGCTGCATCGGCACCAAGTGGGGGAAAGAGGAGAGAGAACTGCAGAACTTCCCCTTCGTCCAGGGACAGCCATTTGAGGTCCAATATTTAATTCACACTAAGAATACTCATGGTTTAGGTCTTTATTTGTTAATAATGAGCAACCTTTTTGAATGTGAGGGATGACTAAAGTCCCTGTTTGGTTTTTGTTCGTCTTCTAACCAGTGGCATAACAAGCCAACACCGGGCCCTTAAGCAGGATTATCAAGGCGGACCCCCCTACAACAGCACGTGATGACGGCGCAATGTCCACGAGTAGTCTACCATGAATAGGATAGGATCATAGAGACACAGCATATAAGAGATGAGATGACTGACAAAATCAGGAGTAGCCTACGCGCACCACCACAACAAAAAACACTGGTGAATGCACCATAACACATGAAAAAACACACAGGGCAGTCCCTCCAGGATTTCGTGGCCTTTTTTTTTTAGATTGTTGCGGCCCAAAATGCCTGATTTTGCGATAAAAGTTGCGATGTCTTTTGTGTGTTTGTTGCAATGAAGTTGCAGAAGACAGTGAAAGTTGCAAAAAAAGGTTTTTGTATAGTTCTTCAATAAAAAAAAAAAAGGAAACTTGTTTTGGGGCAAATAAGTATTACTATTAATGACTCTGGGCTGAGATTTCCTAGGAACCAAAAAGACTCAGGATGCTGCAGATGTTGGTACAATATGAAAACAGCTGGTGGGTTTAAGACACAAAATAATAATGTATTGAAGGAATCAAATATGAACATATGTGTCACTGTCAGTGGCTTGTTGATCTTTACATTGTTAGTTAATGTCCTATCCTGGCCACACACACACACACACACACACACACACACACACACACACACACACACACACACACACACACACACACACACACACACACACACTCTAACCTGGCCTGGGACACACACACACACACACACACACACACACACACACACACACACACACACACACACACACACACACACACACACACACACACACACACACACACACACACACACACACACACACACACACACACACACACACACACACACACACACACACACACACACACTCTAACCTGGCCTGGGACACATTCATACGGTTTAATAAAGGACTTATTGGACTTTAACTTAGCATTGCACTTACAATAACAAGTGTAGCTGTCCTCTATTTAGGTCATCCTGTACGTCTCATCTCCGGTGTGTGTGTGTGTGTGTGTGTGTGTGTGTGTGTGTGTGTGTGTGTGTGTGTGTGTGTGTGTGTGTGTGTGTGTGTGTGTGTGTGTGTGTGTGTGTGTTGCGGGGGGAACTCCCCCGCAACACACACACGGTCTGATCTCTGCAGCGGGGGGAGTCCCCCCCGCTGCAGAGATCAGACCGGATGTAAACAGCAGCAGCTTTCAGTGACTTTAGAGTGAATAAACATCACAGCGTACATTGATGTTAAAATGTTTACAGGTTGGCAGGACGGTCTGAAATGTTCTGCACGGTCTTTGGTTGTACGTTTTGTTGGTAACTGTGAGATGTTCGAGTCACACACGTGAAGAGAACGGTCTCTGAAACAAGGAAATGAATTTGACCCGTTCTCTCTCCCGCTTGGTCAGTGGCCAAATGCGATGGGGGGCCCCGGCTGTCAATCAATATCTTCCAGGCACGCAGGCCCCTGATTGGTCCGGGCCCGTAAGCACCGCTTACCCTGCTTACCAATAGTTACGCGTCTGCTTCTAACGATGACAATGACGACGTTTACATGCACATATTATTCACATTTTTGTCGTTATTCTGAAAAAGTGAGTATTTAGACTAAAGCCCAGTTCAGACTAAAGATTCTGGATGAGACAACTGTTGGGCGTACACTCACACTCGCCCAGTTAAGTTAGTTACACTGCCAAGGTGCCCTTGAGCAAGGCACCGAACCCCCCCGAACAGCTCAGGGCGCCTGTTCATCAGTCGCAGCCCCCTCACTCTGACATCTCTCCATTAGTGCATGTAAAAGGGTGTGTGTGTGTGTGTGTGTGTGTGTGTGTGTGGGTGGTAACAGTGTAAATTGTAATTTCCCCATTGGGGATCAATAGAGTATTATTATTATTATTATTATTATTATTATTATTATTATTAAACCGGCTCGAGCACGTTTGCCACCAAAGTCAGGTACCTTTGACTAGGCGGGGCAGCTTTATTTGTTGAGCATATTTCAGCAACAGGGCAAACGATTGAAATACAAGAATAAAAGTAACAGAGTCCAACTTGGGCCTCCTAGAGCAGTGGTTCCCAACCTGGGGTCCGGGGACCCCTCAGGGGGGCGGCAAAGATCACAGGGGGGGGGGGGCGCAAGTCTTTGTCTGGTTTGAGGTTGAGGTAAAAAAAATATTTATGATTTATGATAATACACTAGAATATATAATGTATACAAAACTCTGTATAAAAACTATATATTTTTGTTCTTAACATTGTAGGCAGGCTACTTAGTAGGCTAGCTGCTAGCTGCTGTCATCAGGTCAGCTGCTAGCTGCTGTCAACAGGTCAGCTACTAGCTGCTGTCAACAGGTTAGCTGCTAGCTGCTGTCAACAGGTCAGCTGCTAGCTGCTGTCATCAGGTCAGCTACTAGCTGCTGTCAACAGGTCAGCTGCTAGCTGCTAGCTGCTGTCATCAGGTCAGCTGCTAGCTGCTGTCAACAGGTCAGCTACTAGCTGCTGTCAACAGGTCAGCTGCTAGCTGCTAGCTGCTGTCAACAGGTTAGCTGCTAGCTGCTGTCAACAGGTCAGCTGCTAGCTGCTAGCTGCTGTCAACAGGTCAGCTGCTAGCTGCTAGCTGCTGCCAACAGGTCAGCTGCTAGCTGCTGTCAACAGGTCAGCTGCTAGCTGCTGTCAACAGGTCAGCTGCTAGCTGCTGTCAACAGGTCAGCTGCTAGCTGCTAGCTGCTGTCATCAGGTCAGCTGCTAGCTGCTAGCTGCTGCCAACAGGTCAGCTGCTAGCTGCTGCCAACAGGTCAGCTGCTAGCTGCTAGCTGCTGCCAACAGGTCAGCTGCTAGCTGCTGCCAACAGGTCAGCTGCTAGCTGCTGTCAACAGGTCAGCTGCTAGCTGCTAGCTGCTGTCAACAGGTCAGCTGCTAGCTGCTGTCAACAGGTCAGCTGCTAGCTGCTAGCTGCTGTCAACAGGTCAGCTGCTAGCTGCTAGCTGCTGTCAACAGGTCAGCTGCTAGCTGCTGTCAACAGGTCAGCTGCTAGCTGCTGTCAACAGGCCAGCTACTAGCTGCTAGCTGCTATCTGCTAGCTGCTAGCTGCTATCTGCTATCATCCTCGTTTGTCCTGCCGCCACAGCATCACTATTTTATGAATGAAACATGGCAGAGAAACGTAAAAATGCTGATAATCTATCTCGAGAGTTACCTCAGCTTCGGTTTCGGAGGGGGGGCTCAGCTTTTCTTAGACCTAAGTAGGGGGGGGCGCCAAGGAGAAAAGGTTGGGAACACCTGGTCCAGAGGACTTAACCAGTTCCAAACTGGGCCTTCTTGCCATCCATTTGGGGGGGCAATCGTGCTTGGGCACGGTTCAGGGCAACTGGGCCAGTGTGAGTGCACGCCCTAAACTTGCAGCTCCTTGCAATGCTTTGGTCTGAAAAAGCAAGTTGATGACAGTTTGTGTTGTTGATTTTTGTTGCAGATGAAGATCTTGTGCACCAACAAAGAGTTTAAGGTGGCCGTCAACAACGCTCACGTGTTGGCGTTCCAACACCGAGTCACCAACCTCAAATCCATCAACTCAATCAACATCTACTGCGACCTCAAACTGTCCAAGGTCAACCTGGAGACGTTGCCCTGAGGAAAATCTACCACAGGATCCATCACAGATTTGCTAAAGAATACCCAGAGATCTACTGGGGATCCCCCAGGGATCCACCATATATTTGTTGGGGATCCACCAGAGCTCTACTGGGGATCACCAGAGATCTACTGGGGATCCACCAGAGTTCTACTGGGGATCCACCATAGACCTACTGGGGATCCACCAGAGATCTACGGGGGATCCAACAGAGTTCTACTGGGGGATCCACCAGCGATCTACTGGGGATCACCATAGATCTACTGGGGATCCACCAGAGAACTACTGGGGATCCACCATAGATCTACTGGGGATCCAGAGTTCTACTGGGGATCCACCAGAGAACTACGGGGATCCACCAGAGAACTATGGGGATCACCATAGATCTACTGGGGATCCACCATAGATCTACTGGGGATCCACCAGAGTTCTACTGGGGATCCACCAGAGAACTACTGGGGGATCCACCAGAGAACTACTGGGGGATCCACCATATATTTGTTGGGGATCCACCAGAGCTCTACCTCAGATCAACTGGAGATCCTCCTGAATATATCTTTAATAGATCTGTAGATGATTCTTGGAAACGTTGGTATATCAAATGTTCTTTAAAGGTGAAATATTCCCAGAGAGTCCTCAGTGGACCCTGTTGTACTAGCTGTTTTTGACTCATAAATAAAGGGTTAATCTTCAATTTGTTGGAGTTTGTCTGTTTGTATCCGTACACGTTTGATAAGCTGCTGTGGCTCAAAAAGAAGAGCGGGTCGTCCCTCAACCACAAGACTGGAGGTTCGATCCCCGGCATCGTCTGTCAACTTGGGGTTCAGTGGCTCGCGCAAGAACACTTTGAGACTCAAGGGTCCTTGTCCCAGATGCTGAACCCCAAGTTGCTCCCCGGGCTCATAGGATGGGTTGAATGCAGATATTAGTTTTCACTAAGTTGTATGTGTTCAATAAAGTTTCTTTCTAAAGTCTGAGGCATGTAGACTGTGGGTACAGGATCCGTACTTCCAGTCGTAGTTGTAGCTGTCTGCCGTTAGCCTCCACAGGCAAGCTAACGTTAGTTTAGCTAACAGTTAATTCGGCTAACCGCTAGCTGATTGTAGCGGTCTGCCGTTAGCCTCCACAGGCAAGCTAACGTTAGTTTAGCTAACAGTTAATTCGGCTAACCGCTAGCTGATTGTAGCGGTCTGCCGGTTAGCCTCCACAGGCAAGCTAACGTTAGTTTAGCTAACAGTTAATTCGGCTAACCGCTAGCTGATTGTAGCGGTCTGCCGTTAGCCTCCACAGGCAAGCTAACGTTAGTTTAGCTAACAGTTAATTCGGCTAACCGCTAGCTGATTGTAGCGGTCTGCCGTTAGCCTCCACAGGCAAGCTAACGTTAGTTTAGCTAACAGTTAATTCGGCTAACCGCTAGCTGATTGTAGCGGTCTGCCGGTTAGCCTCCACAGGCAAGCTAACGTTAGTTTAGCTAACAGCTAATTCGGCTAACCGCTAGCTGAGACAGCATCTAATAACTTTTAGACCCTCAAAATAAAACCTGACAATTGGTCTTAAGTCAGCTGTAGACGGCTTTTCCCAGCGTTTTGTTTGCGTTAACGTTATTTTTAGACTGAATCAAGCTGTCAGCTAGCGGCTAGCCCAATTAGCTGTTAGCTAAACTAACGTTAGCTTCCTGGTGGAGGCTAACGTGGAACGTGGTGTGTGTTTCTGTGTGTGTGTGTGTGTGTGTCTGTGTGTGTGTGTGTGTGTGTGCGTGTGTGTGTCTGTGTGTGTGTGTGTGTCTCTGTGTGTGTGTGTGTGTTTCTGTGTGTGTGCGTGTGTGTATGTGTTTCTGTGTGTGTGTGTTTCTGTGTGTGTGTGTTTCTGTGTGTCTCTGTGTGTGTGTGTGTGTGTGTGTGTCTCTGTGTGTGTGTGTCTCGTGTGTGTGTTTCTGTGTGTGTGTGTGTGTGTGTGTGTGTGTGTGTGTGTGTGTGTGTTTCTGTGTGTGTGTGTGTGTGTGTGTGTGTGTGTGTGTGTGTGTGTGTGTGTGTGTGTGTGCGTGCGTGTGTGTGTGTGGCTCTGTTTCTGTGTGTGTGTGTGTGTGTGTGTGTGTGTGTGTGCTCTGTTTCTGTGTGTGTGTGTGTGTGTGTGTGTGTGTGTGTGTCTCTGTGTGTGTGTGTGTGTCTCTGTTTCTGTGTGTGTGTGTGTGTGTGTGTGTGTGTGTGTGTGTGTGTGTGTGTGTGTGTGTGTGTGTGTGTGTGTGTGTGTGTGTGTGTGTGTGTGTGTGTCTCTCTGTTTCTGTGTGTGTGTGTGTGTGTCTCTCTCTCTCTGTTTCTGTGTGTGTGTGTCTCTGTGTCTGTGTCTGTGTGTGTGTGTGTGTGTGTGTGTGTGTGTGTGTCTCTCTCTGTTTCTGTGTGTGTGTGTGTGTGTGTGTGTGTCTCTCTCTGTTTCTGTGTGTGTGTGTGTGTGTGTGTGTGTCTCTCTCTGTTTCTGTGTGTGTGTGTCGAAAAAAAAAAACTTGACATGTTAGTGTTTTTCAAGTAGCCCTCAGATGACGTCAGGCTGCATTAGAGGGTCCTGAGATTTGGGGGGTAGGTTTGGTTTCAACATTAGGGGAGGGGGGGGGGGGTCTGGGGTCCCCCTAAACATTGTGAGTGTCAAATGTTTTTTCTCTGATGTTGTTAATAAAGTTGAGACAGATTCAACTTTCGGAGAAATGCAACAATGTCAAGAAAATCTTCAATCAGCACCAAAATACTGCGACAGTTCTGTCTGTACGTCTGACTTTTATTCTGAAAATATTTAGACTTTTATTCTGAAAATATTTAGACTTTTATTCTGAAAATATTTAGACTTTTTTTCAAAATATTTCGATTTTTTCTTCTCCAAAAATATTCATATAATATATAAACTCTTTAAATAAAATATAATAATCAGTGAATACTGTAACACACATTAACTTGTAACAGTATTGAGTATTATTCATTTTTTTCATACTACTGTATATTTTTACTGGCAAAATGCAATACACAAAGATGCAGGTAAACAGCATCAGCACATATATAAAAAATCAATACAAAGAATATAAATTGTTAATATAAAAGATTAAATACATTAAAAACCCCAAAACATATGTTTACACAAATAAAATCCGTTTTAGTCAGAGGATGCATCCTTTTTTCTCACGTAGACGATCTTTGCCAGAATTCTCTACGTCATGACGCAGCGGCGCCAGCTGGACGTCGCTGGCGTCGGTCGGTAGTTAGTTTAGCTCAGAGGAGCAAACAGGTACAGTAGCTCCGTTTAAAACCACGATTTAACATTTTTAAACAACATTTTCTCAACATCTAACGGCGGGAACCGACAGTGGGAGTGTTTACGATTAACGGGACTTACCGGGAGAAGAGGAGTTTGTTGTTTTGTTGCCCCAACAGACAGACAGGTTAGTGTGACCCTCTTCGCTGTTAGCTTCTGTTAGCTTCCGATGCTAAACCTGCCTGACACAAACACAGTTTCACATTTAACTTTACATGTACTGCAGTACTGTACTGTAGTACCAACTGTTGAGGTACTTGTACTTTACTGGAGTCTTTTCTTTTCATGCCACTTTCTACTTCTACTCCACTACATTCATCTGTTCCAGCTGTAGTTACTAGTTACTTTAGTTACTCCTCTACATTCATCTGTTCCAGCTTTAGTTACTAGTTACTTTAGTTACTAGTTACTTTAGTTACTCCACTACATTCATCTGTTCCAGCTTTAGTTACTAGTTACTTTAGTTACTAGTTACTTTAGTTACTCCACTACATTCATCTGTTCCAGCTTTAGTTACTAGTTACTTTAGTTACTAGTTACTTTAGTTGCTCCGCTACATTCATCTGTTCCAGCTTTAGTTACTAGTTGCTTTAGTTACTTTAGTTACTAGTTACTTTAGTTACTCCACTACATTCATCTGTTCCAGCTTTAGTTACTAGTTACTTTAGTTACTCCACTACATTCATCTGTTACAGCTGTAGTTACTAGTTACTTTAGTTACTAGTTACTTTAGTTGCTCCACTACATTCATCTGTCACAGCTTTAGTTACTAGTTACTTTAGTTACTTTAGTTACTAGTTACTTTAGTTACTCCACTACATTCATCTGTTCAGCTTTAGTTACTTTAGTTACTCCACTACATTCATATGTTCCAGCTTTGGTTACTAGTTACTTTAGTTACTAGTTACTTTAATTACTCCACTACATTCATCTGTTCCAGCTTTAGTTACTAGTTGCTTTAGTTACTTTAGTTACTAGTTACTTTAGTTACTCCACTACATTCATCTGTTCCAGCTTTAGTTACTAGTTGCTTTAGTTACTTTAGTTACTAGTTACTTTAGTTACTCCACTACATTCATCTGTTCCAGCTTTAGTTACTTTAGTTATTCCACTACATTCATCTGTCACAGCTTTAGTTACTAGTTACTTTAGTTACTAGTTACTTTAGTTACTCCTCTACATTCATCTGTTCCAGCTTTAGTTACTAGTTACTTTAGTTACTAGTTACTTTAGTTACTCCACTACATTCATCTGTTCCAGCTTTAGTTACTAGTTGCTTTAGTTGCTTTAGTTACTAGTTACTTTAGTTACTCCACTACATTCATCTGTTCCAGCTTTAGTTACTAGTTGCTTTAGTTACTAGTTACTTTGAGTTACTAGTTACTTTAGTTGCTCCACTACATTCATCTGTTCCAGCTTTAGTTACTAGTTGCTTTAGTTACTAGTTACTTTAGTTACTAGTTACTTTAGTTACTCCGCTACATTCATCTGTTCCAGCTTTAGTTACTTTAGTTACTAGTTACTTTACACATTAAGATGTCTACACGCACACACACAGACAGACAGGGAGACAGAGAGAGAGACAGGGACAGAGAGAGAGAGAGACAGGGACAGAGAGAGAGACAGGGAGACAGACAGGGACAGAGAGAGACAGACAGGGAGACAGACAGGGAGACAGACATATATATACATACAAAAAAATATTTTTTTTGTATGTATATATATATATGTCTATATCTATATATCTCTCTCTCTCTCTCTCTGTCCCTGTCTGTCTCCCTGTCTCTGTCCCTGTCTCTCCCTGTCTGTCTCTCTCTGTCTGTCTGTCTCCCAGCAGAGAATCTTTTTGAGCATCAAACACTTGATTTCCTGCGTTTTGGAACATTTTATGCACCAATCTATGGCTGAAATGTCTTCATTTATGTGACGAATAAAAAGCTGAGATTCCATCAGCTTCCCGGCGGTGCGTTCAGGTCCAGTCAGACGTTGTAGATGTACAGTGGTGTGAAAAAGTGTATGTCCCCTTCCTGTTTTCTTATTTTTTTGCATGTTTGTCCAACCTGGTCTCACAGAATTCCGTGAAATGAACACGGATGCGATGCTTCTGTAAGTCAATGACAGGCTTCATCCGTGGTCGACGCACGGATTCCCTGATCACAGCACCATTCTTTCTGGCAGTCGGGCAGGCAGGCTTTTATTTTGAAAGGTCAGTTATTTCATGGATCCAGGATACTATGATCCTGATAAAGGTCCCTTGGCCCCCCCATCATCACATACCCTTCACCATACCCCCACATCATCACATCCCCTTCACCATACCCCCCCATCATCACATACCCTTCACCTGATGATGGGGGGTATGGTGAGTATGTATGATGAGCTATGTGAGGTATGTGATGATGAAATATATGGGTATGTGATGATGGGGGGGTATGGTGAAGGGTATGTGATGATGGGGGGTATGGTGAAGGGTATGTGATGATGTGGGGGAGTATGGTGAAGGGTATGTGATGATGGGGGGGTATGGTGAAGGGTATGTGATGATGGGGGGGGTATGGTGAAGGGTATGTGATGATGGGGGGTATGGTGAAGGGTATGTGATGATGGTGAAGGGTATGTGATGATGGGGGGTATGGTGAAGGGTATGTGATGATGGGAGGTATGGTGAAGGGTATGTGATGATGGGGGTATGGTGAAGGGTATGTGATGATGGGGAGTATGGTGAAGGGTATGTGATGATGGGGGGGGTATGGTGAAGGGTATGTGATGATGGGGGGTATGGTGAAGGGTATGTGATGATGGGGGGTATGGTGAAGGGTATGTGATGATGGGGGAGTACGGTGAAGGGTATGTGATGATGGGGGGGTATGGTGAAGGGTATGTGATGATGTGGGGGGTATGGTGAAGGGTATGTGATGATGGGGGAGTATGGTGAAGGGTATGTGATGATGGGGGGTATGGTGAAGGGTATGTGATGATGGGGGGGGGGTATGGTGAAGGGTATGTGATGATGGGGGGGGGGTATGGTGAAGGGGATGTGATGATGGGAGGTATGGTGAAGGGTATGTGATGATGTGGGGGGTATGGTGAAGGGTATGTGATGATGGGGGGGTATGGTGAAGGGTATGTGATGATGGGGGGGGTATGGTGAAGGGTATGTGATGATGGGGGGGGGGTATGGTGAAGGGTATGTGATGATGGGGGGTATGGTGAAGGGTATGTGATGATGGGAGGTATGGTGAAGGGTATGTGATGATGTGGGGGTATGGTGAAGGGTATGTGATGATGGGGGGGGGGTATGGTGAAGGGTATGTGATGATGGGGGGGTATGGTGAAGGGTATGTGATGATGGGGGGGCCAAGGGAACTTTATCAGGATCATAGTATCCTGGATCCATGAAATAACTGACCTTTCAAAATAAAAAGTCCGCCTGCCTCTATGGGAATCTAACATAGTAACATTTTCTGTAATAAAATATATATATATATATATATATATATATATATATATATATATATATATATATATTAGTATTTTCTGTAATAATAAATGGCACTTTTTAAAAGTAACCGTCAGGTTTTCTTGAGGAACCCCCCTCAGGTGTGTTTATGGTTATATCCTGCAGAGACTCTAACATACCTCCACATGTCTGGACAGGACGCTGCTTAGAACACACACTCAGGTGTGTGTGTGTGTGTGTGTGTGTGTGTGTGTGTGTGTGTGTGTTTTTCCTGCAGACTGTGTGTGTGTCCTGAGGGGGGCGGAGCCAGAGGAGAGGCGGTGTTTGCTTCTGTTTCCTGTCTGGGAGGAAACGGTGAACGTCTGAGGGATAATGTTAAGCTAAAGGACGAGAGGAGCTGTCTCACACCAGGAACACGCCCCCAAACGACACCAGCAGCCAATCAGCACGCAGTTTGGAGGTAAACCCGCTTTATTTTCACACTCACTGTCGTTAAGCTTTTATTTCCCGTGTGTTTAGATGGAATATATAGTTTGACTTGATTTAAGTTAAATATGAAAACTCCCAGTGGCTGTCTTTTAGTTTGTAGGATGACATCACTGATGATGTAACCGCCTGTATGAAAAGTGAGTCATTGTGGTTACACAATCCCCCCATGAGCCCCCCGAAGACTCAACTTTAACCATCAGACTGCAGCAGAAACCTGCAGCGTGTTGATCACAGAAACACGTGTGTGTGTGTGTGTGTGTGTGTGTGTGTGTGTGTGTGTGTCGTGCCTCTGTGTGTGTGTGTGTGCGTGCGTGCGCACGTCTGTCTGTCTGTCTGTGTGTGTGTGTGCGCGTGCGTGCGCCTGTCTGTCTGTCTGTGTGTGTGCGCGTGTGTGTGTGTGTGCGCACGTGCGCGTTTCGTGTGTGTGTGCCTGTGCGTGCGTGCCTGCTGCGTGTGTGTGTGTCTGTCTGTCTGTCTGTGTGTGCGCACGTGCGTGTTTCTGTGTGTGTGCCTGTGTGTGCTTGCGTGCCTGCGCGCATGTCTGTCTGTCTGTCTGTGTGCGCACGTGCGTGTTTCTGTGTGTGTGTGTGTGTGTGCGCCTCTGTGTGTGTGTGCCTGTGTGCGCGTGCGTGCACGCGCGTGTGTGTCTGTCTGTCTGTGTGTGTGCGTGTGTGTGTGCGTGTGTGTGTGTGCACGTGCGTGTTTGTGTGTGTGCGTGCGTGCCTGCGCGTATGTGTGTGTCTGTCTGTTTGTCTGTCTGTGTGTGTGCGCACGTGCGTGTTTCTGTGTGTGTGCGTGCGTGCCTGCGCGCGTGTGTCTGTCTGTCTGTGTGTGCGCATCTTTGTGTCTGTGTGTGTGCGCGCACGTGCGTGTTTCTGTGTGTGTGTGTATGTGTGCGCGCCTATGTGTGTGTGTGTATGTGTGCGCCTGTCTCTGTGTGTGTGTGTGTGTGTGTGTGTGTGTGTGTGTGTGTGTGTCTCTCTCGCTACATCAGGCTACATCTCTGCTGTTTTAGGGGGGTTAGGGGGGTTTTAGGGGGGTTTCCTAATACGGAGACACTGCTGCCCCTGTTTTGGTTTAAAAACACTAACCTTAGATATTAAAGCCCGTGTTGCAGGTTAACCACCGTCCTTCAGCCTAGTACTAGTACTAAGGTGACTGTCCTTCAGCCTAGTACTAGTACTATGGTGACTGTCCTTCAGCCTAGTACTAGAACTATGGTGACTGTGCTTCAGCCTAGTACTAGTACTATGGTGACTGTCCTTCAGCCTAGTACTAGAACTATGGTGACTGTCCTTCAGCCTAGTACTAGTACTATGGTGACTGTCCTTCAGCCTAGTACTAGTACTATGGTGACCGTGCCTCAGCCTAGTACTAGTACTATGGTGACTGTGCTTCAGCCTAGTACTAGTACTATGGTGACCCAGTCCTTCAGCCTAGTACTAGTACTATGGTGACCGTCCTTCAGCCTAGTACTAGTACTAAGGTGACTGTCCTTCAGCCTAGTACTAGAACTATGGTGACCGTGCATCAGCCTAGTACTAGAACTATGGTGACTGTCCTTCAGCCTAGTACTAGAACTATGGTGACCGTGCTTCAGCCTAGTACTAGTACTATGGTGACTGTCCTTCAGCCTAGTACTAGAACTATGGTGACTTTCCTTCAGCCTAGTACTAGAACTATGGTGACTGTCCTTCAGCCTAGTACAAGAACTATGGTGACTGCTCAGCCTAGTACTAGAACTATGGTGACTGCTCAGCCTAGTACTAGTACTATGGTGACTGCTCAGCCTAGTACTAGTACTATGGTGACTGTCCTTCAGCCTAGTACTAGAACTATGGTGACTGTCCTTCAGCCTAGTACTAGAACTATGGTGACTGCTCAGCCTAGTACTAGTACTATGGTGACTGTCCTTCAGCCTAGTACTAGAACTATGGTGACCGTCCTTCAGCCTAGTACTAGAACTATGGTGACTGTCCTTCAGCCTAGTACTAGAACTATGGTGACTGTCCTTCAGCCTAGTACTATGGTGACTGTCCTTCAGCCTAGTACTAGTACTATGGTGACTGTCCTTCAGCCTAGTACTAGTACTATGGTGACCGTGCTTCAGCCTAGTACTATGGTGACTGTCCTTCAGCCTAGTACTAGTACTATGGTGACCGTGCTTCAGCCTAGTACTAGTACTATGGTGACTGTCCTTCAGCCTAGTACTAGTACTATGGTGACCGTGCTTCAGCCTAGTACTAGAACTATGGTGACCGTCCTTCAGCCTAGTACTAGTACTATGGTGACTGCTCAGCCTAGTACTAGTACTATGGTGACTGCCTCAGCCTAGTACTAGTACTATGGTGACTGCCTCAGCCTAGTACTAGTACTATGGTGACTGCTCAGCCTAGTACTAGAACTATGGTGACTGCCCTTCAGCCTAGTACTAGAACTATGGTGACTGCTCAGCCTAGTACTAGAACTATGGTGACTGCTCAGCCTAGTACTAGTACTATGGTGACTGTCCTTCAGCCTATTACTAGAACTATGGTGACTGTTCAGCCTAGTACTAGAACTATGGTGACTGCTCAGCCTAGTACTAGAACTATGGTGACTGTCCTTCAGCCTAGTACTAGAACTATGGTGACTGTCCTTCAGCCTAGTACTAAAACTATGGTGACTGTCCTTCAGCCTAGTACTAGTACTATGGTGACTGTCCTTCAGCCTAGTACTAGTACTATGGTGACTGCTCAGCCTAGTACTAGTACTATGGTGACTGTCCTTCAGCCTAGTACAAGAACTATGGTGACTGCTCAGCCTAGTACTAGAACTATGGTGACTGCTCAGCCTAGTACTAGAACTATGGTGACTGCTCAGCCTAGTACTAGTACTATGGTGACTGCCTCAGCCTAGTACTAGAACTATGGTGACTGTGTATCAGCCTATTACTAGAACTATGGTGACTGTCCTTCAGCCTAGTACTAGAACTATGGTGACTGTCCTTCAGCCTAGTACTAGAACTATGGTGACTGTCCTTCAGCCTAGTACTAGTACTATGGTGACCGTGCTTCAGCCTAGTACTAGTACTATGGTGACTGTCCTTCAGCCTAGTACTAGAACTATGGTGACCGTCCTTCAGCCTAGTACTAGAACTATGGTGACTGTCCTTCAGCCCTAGTACTAGAACTATGGTGACTGTCCTTCAGCCTAGTACTATGGTGACTGTCCTTCAGCCTAGTACTAGTACTATGGTGACTGTCCTTCAGCCTAGTACTAGTACTATGGTGACCGTGCTTCAGCCCTAGTACTAGTACTATGGTGACTGTCCTTCAGCCTAGTACTAGTACTATGGTGACCGTGCTTCAGCCTAGTACTAGTACTATGGTGACT
The DNA here is from genome assembly GCF_031162955.1 of Sander vitreus. Taxonomy (NCBI): domain Eukaryota; kingdom Metazoa; phylum Chordata; class Actinopteri; order Perciformes; family Percidae; genus Sander; species Sander vitreus. Next base: position 29,148,782 of record NC_135874.1, on the reverse strand, counting down.
GTCCTTCAGCCTAGTACTAGTACTATGGTGACTGTCCTTCAGCCTAGTACTAGTACTATGGTGACTGCATCAGCCTAGTACTAGTACTATGGTTGATTGATTAATGGTACATGAAGCAGCACTAGTACTAGTGCTATGGTTGTTGATTAATGGTACATGAAGCAGCACTAGTACTAGTACTATGGTTGTTGATTAATGGTACATGAAGCAGCACTAGTACTAGAACTATGGTTGTTGATTAATGGTACATGAAGCAGTACTAGTACTATGGTTGTTGATTAATGGTACATGAAGCAGTACTAGTACTATGGTTGTCTGATTAATGGTACATGAAGCTAGCACTAGTACTAGTACTATGGTTGTTGATTAATGGTACATGAAGCAGCACTAGTACTAGTACTATGGTTGTTGATTAATGGTACATGAAGAAGCACTAGTACTATGGTTGTTGATTAATGGTACATGAAGCAGCACTAGTACTAGTACTATGGTTGTTGATTAATGGTACATGAAGCAGCAACATATGTATCATTGTTAAAAATGTCTCCAAATAGTGTTAAAGGCCAGTTTTGTCGCTTTTGGTATTAATGGGTTTTTTTAACGCAGTTCGGTGATGACGTCACGTTGGGGAGACGTTCCTCAGCCTAGTACTAGTACTATGGTGACTGTCCTTCAGCCTAGTACTAGTACTATGGTGACTGTGCTTCAGCCTAGTACTAGTACTATGGTGACTGTGCTTCAGCCTAGTACTAGAACTATGGTGACTGTCCTTCAGCCTAGTACTAGTACTATGGTGACCATGCTTCAGCCTAGTACTAGAACTATGGTGACCGTGCCTCAGCCTAGTACTAGTACTATGGTGACTGTCCTTCAGCCTAGTACTAGAACTATGGTGACTGTCCTTCAGCCTAGTACTAGTACTATGGTGACCATGCTTCAGTCTAGTACTAGAACTATGGAGACCGTGCCTCAGCCTAGTACTAGTACTATGGTGACTGTCCTTCAGCCTAGTACTAGAACTATGGTGACCGTGCCTCAGCCTAGTACTAGTACTATGGTGACTGTCCTTCAGCCTAGTACTAGTACTATGGTGACTGTGCCTCAGCCTAGTACTAGAACTATGGTGACCGTGCCTCAGCCTAGTACTAGAACTATGGTGACTGCTTCAGCCTAGTACTAGAACTATGGTGACTGTGCTTCAGCCTAGTACTAGTACTATGGTGACTGCTTCAGCCTAGTACTAGAACTATGGTGACTGCTTCAGCCTAGTACTAGAACTATGGTGACTGTGCTTCAGCCCTAGTACTAGAACTATGGTGACTGTCCTTCAGCCTAGTACTAGAACTATGGTGACTGTCCTTCAGCCTAGTACTAGAACTATGGTGACTGTCCTTCAGTCTAGTACTAGAACTATGGTGACTGTGCTTCAGCCTAGTCCTAGTACTATGGTGACTGTGCTTCAGCCTAGTACTAGTACTATGGTGACTGCTTCAGCCTAGTACTAGAACTATGGTGACTGTGCTTCAGCCTAGTACTAGTACTATGGTGACCGTGCCTCAGCCTAGTACTAGTACTATGGTGACCGTGCCTCAGCCTAGTACTAGTACTATGGTGACCGTGCCTCAGCCTAGTACTAGTACTATGGTGACTGCTTCAGCCTAGTACTAGAACTATGGTGACTGTCCTTCAGCCTAGTACTAGTACTATGGTGACTGCCTCAGCCTAGTACTAGTACTATGGTGACCGTGCCTCAGCCTAGTACTAGTACTATGGTGACTGTAGCTTCAGCCTAGTACTAGTACTATGGTGAGCTGTGCTTCAGCCTAGTACTAGAACTATGGTGACTGTGCTTCAGCCTAGTACTAGTACTATGGTGACCGTGCCTCAGCCTAGTACTAGAACTATGGTGACTGTACCTCAGCCTAGTACTAGTACTATGGTGACCGTGCTTCAGCCTAGTACTAGAACTATGGTGACTGCGCAGCCTAGTACTAGTACTATGGTGACCGTGCTTCAGCCTAGTACTAGAACT
>NC_135874.1:29136750-29141750 GCF_031162955.1 Sander vitreus | reverse complement strand
ACCGAGCTCCCAGCCTGGCACCAGTACTAGTGGTGACTCGTGCCTCGTAGCCTCCAGCACTCAGCACGGCGGTGACTGTCCTTCAGCCCAGCACCAGAACCATGGGCAGACTGTCCTTCCAGCCCAGTACCTAGAACCGTGGCGACTGTGCTTCCAGCCCAGCACTAGAACTATGGTGACCGTGCCTCACAGCCTAGCACTAGAAACTCATGGTGACTCGTCCTTCCAAGCCTAGTACTAGAACTATGGTGACTGTCCTTCAGCCTAGTACTAGAAACTATGGTGACTGTCCTTCATTCTAGCACTAGCACTATGGTGATCAGGTGCTTTCAGCCTAGTACTTAGAAAACTATGCGACTGTTTCGCTAGCACTAGTACTATGCAGTGACAGACCGCAACAGCCCAGCACCAGTACCATGGTGACCGAGAGCCTCAGCCCAGTACCAGCACTATGGTGACCGTGCCTCAGCCTAGTACTAGTACTGCAAGATCCGCAAGCCCCCAGCCTAGCAATTAGCACATGGTGGACCGTGCCTCAGCCTCGCACTCAGTGCAAAGTAAGGCTCAGATCTGCTTTCCAGCCTAGCAATTAGCACATGGGTGACCCGCTCTGCCTCCAGCACTAGCACTATGCGACCGTGCTCAGCCCCAGTACTCAGTGCTCATGGTGACCCAGTGCATCAGCCAGTAATTAGCACTATGGATCAGCTGTGCTTTCACTAGTACCAGAACTATGGGATCGTGTCATTTCCCAGTCTAGTACTATGTGACCGTCCCTCAGCCTATACTCAGAACTATGGTGACTGCATCTCAGCCTAGCAATTAGAACTATGGTGACCGCTTTCAGCTAGCACTGCAAAACTATGTGACTGCTTCAGCCTAGTACTCAGTACTATGGTGACTGTGCTTCAGCCTAGTACTTAGCACTATGGTGACCGTGCTTCAGCCCAGTACTAGAACTATGTGATCCAGTCCTTCAGCCTAGTACTCACTATGGCAATCAGTGCGCTCAGCCTAGTACTCAGATACTATGGTGACCGTGCCTCAGCCTAGCTAGTACTCAGTACCATGGATGCCTGTGCTTCAGCCTAGTACTAGCACTATGGGTGACTCGTGCTTCAGCGCTAGTACCAGAACTATGGTGACTGCTCAGCCTAGCACTAGTACTATGGTGACCGTGGCCTCAGCCTCAGCACTAGAACCATGGTGACTGTACCTCAGCCTCAGTACTAGTACTCATGGGTGACTGTCCTTCAGCCCAGCAATCCAGAACCATGGCAGACTGCTTCTCCAGCCCAGTACTCAGAACTATGGTGACTGCTCCCAGTCAGCACTAGCACTATGGTGACTGCTTCCAGCCCAGTACACCAGTACTATGGTGACACACACACACACACACACACACACACACACACACACACACACACACACACAGAGAGACATTTCGCACACACACACACACACACACACACACACAGAGACACACGCACACACACACACACACACACACAGAGAGACACACACACACACACACACACACACAGCCAGACACATTGGCACACACACACACACACACACACACAGAGACACACAGAGACAGCGCGACACTACACACAGAGACACGCACACAGAGAGACACACACACACAGAGAGACAGACACATCACACACACACACACACAGAGAGACGCACACACACACACACACACAGAGAGAGACACACACAGACACACAGAGACACACACACAATACATACACATGCCAGGACACACACACACACACACACACACAGAGATTTGACACGCACACACGGGATCACATAGACACACACACACACTACAGAGACACACACACATTACACACACACACACACCACACACACAGAGACATTGACACACACACTGCGCGACACACACACACACAGAGAGACACACACACACACACACAGTGGAAAGACACTGACATACTCGGTAGCTCTTATTTAGTTTCTGTCCACTCTGGAGTGAAGTGTTGTTGCACGCATAAAAGTCCTGATTATTTACATGGAGTCTGGTGGAGATATGCTGGCCTCTATACATGCTAAAAGTCCTGATTATTTACATGGAGTCTGGTGGAGTATATGCTGCCTCTATACACGCTAAAAGTCCTGATTATTTACATGGAGTCTGGTGGGTTTGTAGAAAACACAAAACAAAGCCTTAAACTAACATGAGCAGGTGAATCCAGTATTTCCTCGTGCAGATGCAGCGACAGGCTTTGTTATTTATAACACAGTTTGAGTCTTGTGCAACGTTAGCATTGTAGCTAAGGCTGGTTAGCACTCACTGTGTACAGTCCCTGCTGCAGCTCAGAGACTCAGTGAGTCTGTCTCTGAGCTTATAAGGCTCTCTGCTGCAGCTCTGATCGGAAAGGAGAGAAAGAGGTGCGTCTGTTTTTCAGTCAGCAGACACAGATGTGTCCTTGAAAGGCCCGAGCTGTTTTTTAAGTCTGTTTATTCTTCTGTCTGTCAGGAGACACTCCAGCACTGATTGTTGAACTGTTAAATGTCTTCAGTTTGGATTTAAAAGCTAGGTGTGTGTGTGTGTGTGTGTGTGTGTCTGTCTGTCTGTGTCGCCTAGTCTGTGCGTCTGTGTGTCTGTCTGTGTGTGTCTGTCTGTGTGTGCCCGTCTGTGTGTGTCTGTCTGTGCCTGTCTGTGTGTGTGTGTCTGTGTGTGTGTGTCTGTCTGTGTGAAAGTCTGTCTGTGTGTACTGTCTGTGTGCGTGTCTGTCTGTGTGTGTGTGTCTGTCTGTGTGTGTCTGTGTGTCGCTCCGTGTGTCTGCTCTGTCTGTGTGTGTGTTCTCTGCGCGCGCCGCTGCGTGTCTGTGCGCAAGCGTAAATTCTGTGTGTGTGTGTGTGTGTGTGTGTGTGCGTCTGTCTGTGTCTCGTGCTGCGCGTGTCTGCCTGTCTCGTGCGTGTCTGTCTGCGCAGTGTTCAGTCTGTCTGTGCGCGCAGAGCGCGCGCAGTGTCGCTACGCGTGTGTGTGTGCGCGCTGCCTGTCTGCTAACTGGCCTGTCTGCCCTGTCTGCTCCAGCGTGTGTGTGTGTATTGTTTAGGCAATAAAGCAACCCCTCCCTCCCCCTCCTCCTTTCAGCACCATCATGCGCCCTGAAGTCGATCCGAAGCTTGTGTGCGCCGAGCGCGCCTGGACGTGGTCGGGCGTTCAGATCGCCTCTAGCGGAGCCAGCAGCAGTGCGCGCTGCTGAGGACTCTGCGCCGCACCGCGCAAACAACCGCCTCGCTCAGCTTCAGCCCTGTCTCCAACACGCCGCTCTGGCTGCCGGGCCGCGCAAAACCACTCGCTGCGACTCTACCAGACCGCCACGGAGGACGGGGACGCCGCCGGACATCTGGACCGTCATCGCCGACACGCCCGGGAGAAGATCGCCATCTCGCCACGGACGCCGAGAGCACGGGCGCTGACGGCCGAGTGGCGTCCCTGAACCACGCAGCGATGTCGGGACTGTCGCGCGCTGCTAAGGCGAAGGAAGCTGGGAGGAGAACAGCCGCTAAACGGCGCCGTAGAGGTCCGGAACGACCAGCAGCGGGACGTCGCAAAGCTGCTTCCCACGGCGATCTGACCCTCGGCTAGCGAGGCCGTAATGGCTGATGGAGACGGCCGACGGAGGAGCAGAAAGTGTCGGTCGGGAGATGGTCATGCTCTGGAGCAGAGAGCGAAGAAGCCGCTGCAGCAGCAGCTGGACGCCAAACCGCTGCTCGCCATGCAGAGAAGCCCGCTCCATCACGCTAGTCCCAGAGCCCCGCCCCTGAGGTCAGAGGGAGGAGCCTGAGAGCGTAAGGGGAGGAGCCAGAGAGTGTCAGGGGGAGGAGCCAGAGAGCGTCAGAGGAGCCAGAGAGTCAGAGGAGCCAGAGAGCATCAGGGGGGAGGAGCCAGAGAGCGTCAGGGGGGAGGAGCCAGACAGCGTCCGTGTGTTGGACATGGTGGCACGGTTGGAGTCTGCATGCGAGAAGCAGCAATCGGGCGGGAGATCTGTCGAGAAACAACAGCCTCATGAGAATGGCGGGACGCGCCCTGCTCACCACCGCCACGGACCAGAACTCCGCCCCTGCCCACCTTCATCGGCGACATCGTCAGACAGAGAGCCAACCGGCTGCTCAGAAACAGCCGCTTTCAGCTGTGGCTAACGCCACAGTAGCTCTGGAGACGAGACGCTGGATGCCGCCACAGAGACAAACACACAGGCCCCGCCACTCGCACAGGCCCCGCCCCTCGCACAGGCCCTGCCCCTCGCACAGGCCCCGCCCCTTACACAGGCTCCACCCCGTACACAGGCTCTGCCCCTCACACAGGCTCCACCCACTTCAAAGGTGGAGCCTCTGCCCGGCCTGTTGTTCCTGCTTCCTGCCTCTCAGCCCCGCCCCCCTGCCGCTCGCTGCGAATCTGGCAGCCAATCAGAGAAGAGGAGGAGGAGGAGGAAGGCGGACCGAGCTCAGCAGGAGGTACGGTCTCTCTCACTTTTTTCTGACTTTTTTCTATTTAGTTGCTGTTATGTAAAACACTGAGGGGTCAGGAGGACACACAGACACACACACACACACACACACACACACACACACACACACACATACACAGACACACAGAGACACACGCCACAGACACACACACACACAGAGCACACACACACACGACATCACAACAGAGACACACACACACACAGAGACACACACACACACAGACGAGACACTACTGTCACTCAATAGCCACACACACACACAATATCAGCGACATGACAGACACACGCACACAATACAGCAGACACACACACATCACAGCACACACACACACACAGAGACGAGACACACACACATCATCACAGAGCACACACACACACGCGTCATGGGCACACACACACTGAGTAGATCACACACACAGATAGAGACACAGGACACACACACACAGCCGTCACCTCGGGATACACACGTGACACACACACACACACACA
>NC_135874.1:29121750-29131750 GCF_031162955.1 Sander vitreus | reverse complement strand
CAAAAACACTAAAAAAAAGACTCTTAAAAGCGACGAAAACAACTTGTGGTGAACCAATCAGCGGAGAGCTTTTAGACGTTACCATGGTGACGTCAGGCTGCAGAGTCGACCCCCCCCCCCCCTCCTCCTCTCTGTGAAATCTGTGGACAAAACGAGACTTTTGGGAGGCGTTTTCTTCAGCTTTTGGGCGGCGAGAGAAATGCTGAGTCATGACATCATGTGTGTGGGGGGGGTGGGGGGGGCGGAGCTTCAGAGGAACTTCCTGCACCTTGTTTTAAGTTTACATTTTGTACATAAATCATAAAGACTTTACGCGCTCCGTCTGTTGGAAGAACGGCGATCAGCGGCGGAGCGAGAGGAAACGTGGCCTTGAGTCGGAGACGCTGCAATACTACAAACTGAATATAAATATAAATATAAATATAAAGAGAATATCAGAGGAGGAGGGACGGACTTTGACTTTTAGACAGTTTGTTTGTTTGTTTGTTTGTTTGTTTTTCGGCTGTTTGTGTTGAAATGTTTTGCTTTAATAAATAAAAGTGTTTCCACATCGTTTCTTCTTTGGGTTCAAAAAGAGACTCACGTTTATTATATTATTTATTTATTTATATATATATATTTATATATATATTTTTATATATAAAAATTATATATATAAAAATTATATATATAAATATATATATTTATATCTATATATTTTTATATATATAAATATATATAAATATATATATTTATATCTATATATTTTTATATATATAAATATATATATTTATATATATAAATATGTTTATATAAATATATATTTATATCTATATATATATAGATATAAATATATGTATATATATATTTATATATATGTTTATATATATATATATACACACACTATATCTATATATATAAATAGTGTGTGTGTGTATATATATATATATTTATATACATAAATATATATAGTAGCTGGAATATTTTCAGAAAATATGTTTTAGAATAAAAGACAAATATTTTGAGTAAAGTCCAAATATAAAAAGTATTTCTATAATTATTTTTGTTTTATTTTGAATTAAAAGATTTTTTGATTTTTTTTTTTTTTAAATGTCGAAAAAAGTGAAAAAAGTTTTTAAAAATGTTATAAAAAATACATTTAATATTTCAGGAAACGTCTGTATATTTTGAGATTTCTTTTTTATATTTTGGGGGGAAAAGTTGAACATTTGTTTTAAAAACATTTGACTATTTTTGAGCAAAAGTTTTTGGAATATTTCTCAGTAAAAAAAATATAATATAATGTGAGAAAAAAACCCATTTAATATTTTGGGAAAGAATGTCAGACTACTTAGTACGGGAGCGTCGTGACTTTTACTGTAACAGAGTATTATTACAGTGTGTTAGTAGTACTTTTACTGCAGTAATCTGATACTTGTTCCATTTAGACAACTATAAGCTGATGCTGTTTGGACCTCTTAGGCTGCCTGTGTGTTGTGCTATTTGAGATGCAAAGCAGGCTGTGCCATCCCGTGCGTCGGATTGGCTGGCTGGTGGAGGTCCCGCCCAGTTCCTGGAGGTCCCGGAGATGAGGACGCCGATTGGTGCAGCATGCCGCCTCTGCTGAACGACGACTCCTCCAGCTTAAATAGCCTGACTGATTGCAGCTGCCAGACCAGAATCATTTGAGTTGATGTATGAGAGTGTGAGGAAGTGGGCCAGGGTTGAGCTTCAAAAACTGATCCTTCTTCATCTAACAGTTTGATTTGTATAGAGACTTTAGGCAGGGGGGGGGCTGTGAGTATTGTGTTTTACTAGTATTTAAGGTAGAGAGGATTTGTGTTCATCCTTTTGTTTCTTATACTTGCAGTATAAATGGTAGTAGATGTAATCTAATGCCACCTTCCCACTGCTGCTTGAAATCAGCTCTGATACGCTTCGAAACGACCAGAAGTCATTCATTTTCTCTGGAGATTCACAGGCCGCGTGCAATGGGGTCCAAACGAGTGGAGTAATGGAGCAGCAGACCCCGTGTCTCTGGACGGAGACCAGTGACGTCTCTTTCCCGGTGATGGCTGAGCGTTACTGAGCAGCCTCCAACTGAGCTTGAAGACGTAGATGTGACGTGAGCAACCTGTCTGAAAGTTGGAAGTCTTCTGGTAGCTGTGCCAAGAGAAATCTCAATCATTCCCAATCTAGCAGAGACGGAGAGCGTAGGTATATGTAAGGAGATAACATAGACACAGGCTCATTATTGATCACTAAAATGATAGTTAACATTAGTCATTACACTTAAACAGCTGATGGAAGTCCAAACTGCCTGAGAGCTTCTCCTGTACTATACGGTAACTCCTCTACTATGAGACAGGAAGTCTCGTGGTTATGACCCAATCGTTAGCCTATTGTTATAAAAACGTCTGCTACGGAGCCATAACGTGAGCTACAAGGTAATGGAGCCTTTTATACATTGTCGTGTTTCTTTAGAAATAAACAACGGACAAATAGAGTCTTTAAACGCTTCAGATGTAAAGGTATTCTCTGTCAAAGTGACGTCAGAATGAATGGCAGTCAATGGGATGCTAACGGGATGCTAACGGGATGCTAACGGGAGGTGATGGCTTGTGCCTATTGTTATAAAAACCACTGAGCCACAGCCGCCCTGCTTGTAGTCTTCCTTTTGAGGATCTCTTTTTGTTATATTCTGTATCTGAGGTCCACAGCAATCCAATCCACCTTTATTTGTGAAGCACATTTAAACAAGCAGGTTGACCAGCGTGCTGGACGTTGACCTGATTATAAACACGCCAGCAACGAAACAAATAACAGACTAGAAAAATCAAATGCAGAAGACAGAATACAGCTGTGGAGCAGGTTGGAGGGCCAATGAATACCAGTGAGTTTAAAGTCGTGATGTAAAGCTGTGAAGGCTGGGGGCCGATCTGGCGTTCAGAGGCAGGTCATCCACAGCCTGGGGGCCACGACTGACGACGCTCCATCTGCCCTGTTATTGAGCTGCGTTCTCGGGACGACAAGGAGGAGCTGGTCAGCTGACCTTAAGGACCTCAGAGGACCGTGCAGCTTTAATAGTTCAGCGATATACGCTGGGGCTTGACCAGAAAGACATTTAAAAACCAACAACAGAATCTTAAAATGGAGTCTAAAGCTAACCGGTAACCAGTGAAGGGAGGCAAGAACAGGAGTGATGAGATCTCGTTTACGAGCTCCGGTAAGGAGCCGAGCAGCAGCATTTTGAACCATGTGTAGTCTAGAGAGGGAGGCCTGGTTAATACCTACATATATAGCATTACAGTAATCCAGGCGAGTTGGGGTAAAAGCATGTATAACCCTCTCAAAATATAAGATAAAATGGCTTTAGTTTGGTAAGCAGCCTGAGTTGAAGGAAACTAGCTTTTACAACAGAAATGATCTGCTTCTCTAGTTGAAACTCACGGTCCATCTTAACACCAAGGTTAGTTACCATGGACGTGACATAGGGTGTCAGAGGACCCAGGTCCAGTTGGGAGGCACCAGGAGCACTACTGGGTCTAAATATCATGACCTCGGTTTTACTTTCATTGAAAAAGTTTAAGGCCATCCAGGCTTTTATGTCAGAAAAACAATCGAGCAGTCTTTTTAGGGAATTATCACCCTTACTTTTTATAGGCAAGTAGATCTGTGAGTCATCGGCATAGAAATGGAAGCTGATGTTATGCTTCTTTAAGATGGAACCAAGGGGAAGCAAATACAGGGAGAAGAGAATCGGGCCCAAAATAGATCCCTGAGGAACTCCACATGTCAGCGGCGCTGCGGGTGAAGTAGAGCCACCAAACCCTCTCTCTGGTATAAATGATCTAAACCATTGGAGGGCCGTGCCTTTAATCCCCACACTGCTCGAGACGAGAGATGAGAACACTGTGGTCAACAGTGTCCAATGCTGCTGTGAGGTCTAAAAGCATAAGGACTGCAGCTTCCCCAGAGTCTGTTGAGATTAAAAGATCATTAAAAACGTTAATAAGTGCAGACTCTGTGCTATGAAATGCTTTAAATGCTGTGATGATTTTGACAAGGTCATGTCAGCTAATGACAGTCGCGTAACAGCTCTGGAAGCTACGTGCAACGAGCTACATGTGGCTAACGGTCTCCTCAGGGCTAAGGTGACCGATTTTGGAGGGCCGCTCCCGCAGACTCAATGTCAGGATCGTGGACATTAAAGAAGGGGAAGAGAAAGGCAGCCCTACTGATTTTGTTTCTAAGCTGATCCCAGAGCTACTCCGCCAAGACTACTTTAGCGTCCCCGTAAAAATAGCCCGGGCCACCGTAGCCTGAGACCGAAGCCTCAGCCTAACGACTTTTCCAGCCAAGCTCCATGTCGACTACAACAACACATGGAAGATGTTTGTGTCACCAGCTGATGCTGAACGGTTTGCCAACTCTTTAGCCCCAGCGAATGACTCCTAAATCCTATATTATATATTACTACTACTACTACATTGTGTGTGTGTGTGTATATATATATATATATATATATATATATATATATATATATATATATATATATATTCTGACTGGATATTTTCCTATCCAGCATTTTGATAAATGTTCAGGTCTTTTATTTTTAGCTGATCATTGATGCTGCATAATGTAACGTTATGTGTTTAAATAGCATTTCACACACTGGTTTCTCAGGTGCATAAATCCAGCACCAGGACAGTCTTATTTTGTACCTTTGGTTTGTATTAATATTGATTGATACTCCCGGTTATGTGTATTTTTTTAAGCGTTTACCTTTTCATATATACACACATTTGCCTGTGGTATTTTCTCTTTATTTTCTTGTTTTTATGTTTTATATGCTGCACCGTTTATACCTTCCCAGCTGTTATATTACACCAAGTCTTCTGAATTTTGCTTACACTGAGTGAAACTGAGTGTACCAGTTGAGGTGGTTCGGGCATCTGGTAAGGATGCCCCTCTGGGCACCTCCCCTAGGGAGGTGTTCCAGGCACGTCCAGCTGGGAGGAGGCCTCGGGGAGACCCAGGACTAGGTGGAGGGACGTCCAGCTGGGAGGAGGCCTCGGGGGAGACCCAGGACTAGGTGGAGGGACGTCCAGCTGGGAGGAGGCCTCGGGGGAGACCCAGGACTAGGTGGAGGGACGTCCCAGCTGGGAGGAGGCCTCGGGGGAGACCCAGGACTAGGTGGAGGGACGTCCAGCTGGGAGGAGGCCTCGGGAAGACCCAGGACTAGGTGGAGGGACGTCCAGCTGGGAGGAGGCCTCGGGGAGACCCAGGACTAGGGTGGAGGCACGTCCAGCTGGGAGGAGGCCTCGGGGGAGACCCAGGACTAGGTGGAGGGATTATATCTCTAACCTGGCCTGGGAACGCCTCGGGATCCCCCAGTCGGAGCTGGTTAATGTGGCCCGGGAAAGGGAAGTTTGGGGTCCCCTGCTGAGCTGCTACCCCAGCGACTCGACCCGGATAAGCGGATGAAGATGGATGGATGGATGGATGATTACTTCCATGTGGGTGCAGTTTAAGCATTAGTTTACTTTTCTGTGTGCAGTTTTGCAGGCTCTGTTACCCGGTAGCCTCCTTGTTAGCTGTTGGGATGTACCGCTTAGTTCTTTTAGCCGGTTTGGGTTTTGTGGGGGTTTGTTTTTCTTCATCTGTCATTTTTGTCACTTGTCTTGCCTGCTCTTTTTACGTTACGTGTCAAACTTCACCGTATGTCCCTCGCATAGATCTATGTCATTTACCCACTTAGGTCAGGGATGAGGCACAGCACTTTTACTACTTGGAGTTGTAGGGTATGGGCAGGGCTCTTAAACGAGGTAAAGTATTCTCACATTTGTATCCCTGTCGTTGATATTGGAGACCCATATCCAGCCTTCAGAGCAGAGGCGCTTAACATCTGTGTGGGTGTCTCAGGTGTATCAGTCCACCTTTTCCTCCAAGGCGAGGGGGGGGGTTCCCATTCTTGTTCATCCCATTTGTATTCAAATCGCAGCCTACCGATCCAGGTGGGAGGTTCATACTAGTCACGGGTACGGTCAACTCAGTCCCTTTAGTTCCTTTAAACATTTACATAAACATTAATATTTGTTCTGTAACATATTCAACCATGTCACAGAATACAATGACCACAATACAATTATCAGCGGCGGCTTTAACTGGTCATGACCGAAAGAACAAGATCCAGGGTACAAGCGGCCGAAATGGAGTTTCTCAGGAGGGTAGCTGGCGTCTCCCTTAGAGATAGGGTGAGAAGCTCAGTTATCCGTGAGGAGCTCGGAGTAGAGCCGCTGCTCCTTTGCGTCGAAAGGAGCCAGTTGAGGTGGTTCGGGCATCTGGTAAGGATGCCCCTGGGCGCCTCCTAGGGAGTGTTCCAGGCACGTGCCCCAGCTGGGAGAGGCCTCGGGGAAGACCCAGGACTAGGTGGAGGGACGTCCCAGCTGGGAGGAGGCCTCGGGGAGACCCAGGACTAGGTGGAGGGATTATATCTCTAACCTGGCCTGGGAACGCCTCGGGATCCCCCAGTCGGAGCTGGTTAATGTGGCCCGGGAAAGGGAAGTTTGGGGGTCCCCTGCTGGAGCTGCTACCCCGCGACCCGACCTCGGATAAGCGGATGAAGAAGATGGAGATGGATGGCTTTAACTGGTATTTTGATCTGCAATTGGATAGGTCCTCCTCTTCCGTGGCCCCATTATTGAAAACTGTCCCTGTACTCAATAACCTTACCAAATCTCTGGACCTGGTTGATATTTGGAGGCACCAGCACCCCTTAGAAAGGACATCTCCCCATGCATGGCAGTTTCACAAGAATTGATTACATGCTGGTTGACTAGACTTATTTCAAATGTAATAAGCTCAACTTACCATAGCATCTTCATTTCCGACCATGCACCCCTCTCATTGGTGATTGACTTCACACTTTATGCCCCTCAGTATAGTTGGAAATGTAACCCCTCTCTGTATAGATGACACGTTCAGTGGTTACATATTACAAGATTGCAGATCTTCTGCTCATTAATGACAATGGCGCTGTGTCAGATTCTGTTGTGTGGGAGTCGTTTAAAGCCGTGATAAGAGGACACAGCATCTCGTATCAGTCGGCTCACAAAAGGGCCAGGCTCAGGCGTCGCGCTGTTATTGAGGCTGAACGAGCTGAACTGGAGGACTATCGAAACACAGGTTCTGAAGATACACTTAGCTCTCTTCTGAAAGTGAAGTATGAGTACCACCATATTCTGGGCGAGCAGGTCGTAGACTAAAGCAGAAGCACTTTGAGCTGGGTGAGAAGGCCGATACATTGCTCGCTAGGCAACTGAGGGGCGTCATATCTGATAGGGCAATACATAAAATGTCCTCATCCACCGGTCAGCTATTAACTGATGTCATAACCTGGCTCAAGGGCCATGACAAAAGAGGGAGCGAGGCATCGTAAATTACCAAAAGTGATTTATTTAACAAAAGAATAAACTAAACATATCTTTTGTAATGTGCAAAGTGTGTCTCTGTAGCTTAAATGAACCCAAAACACGATGGCAGGCAGGATGCTCAGGCCATGGCTGATGTCTGATTGCAGTGAGGAGAGCCTGGAGTCTGACCAGGTGGAGCGTCATCAGCTCACAGCTCCCAGGTGCACCACATCTGCTGTCAACTCAAACAAAGATGGGTAAGACCAGAGAGGTATCACTCCTACAGAGAGGCCACCAGATCACACAGGGGCCGTCACACTGATCACAAGCAGATCAATGACAGATTTTTTACTTTTTACAGCCAGCTATATACTTGCAGATCTACTGCCACGGATACAGACATTGCCAATGTTCTCCATACTTTAGACGTTCCAGTCCTTTCTGAGTCGGTGGTTAAAGCACGCGGTCCAGATGGATTTGGGATAGTTTTACAAGATGCACATTGACGTTATCGCCCCCCTCTTGCTTCGGATGGTCAACTGTTCAGTGAATAATGGTACTTTCCCTCATACTCTCTACGACGCCCATATCTGTGTCCTCTTAAAAAAGGGCAGAGACAAAACAAATGTCTCCTCCATCCATCCATCCATCTTCATCCGCTTATCCGGGGTCGGGTCGCGGGGGTAGCAGCTCCAGCAGGGGACCCCAAACTTCCCTTTCCCGGGCCACATTAACCAGCTCCGACTGGGGGATCCCGAGGCGTTCCCAGGCCAGGTTAGAGATATAATCCCTCCACCTAGTCCTGGGTCTCCCCCGAGGCCTCCTCCCAGCTGGACGTGCCTGGAACACCTCCCTAGGGAGGCGCCCAGGGGGCATCCTTACCAGATGCCCGAACCACCTCAACTGGCTCCTTTCGACGTGAAGGAGCAGCGGCTCTACTCCGAGCTCCTCACGGATAACTGAGCTTCTCACCCTATCTCTAAGGGAGACGCCAGCTACCCTCCTGAGGAAACACATGTCTCCTCGTGTCGTATGTTATCCTCTCTCTGCTTAACTCGGACCAAAACATTACAGCAAAAGTCCTGACCAACCGGTTAAACAAATATATTAGCTCTTTAATTCATCCTGATCAATCAGGTTTTATCCCCGATAGTTTCCTTCTCAAACACAAGCTGCTTACTTTAATGTATTGAACTAAACTGCCCCACTCTGCTGTGATCTCATTAGATACCCAGCAGGCTTTTGGCCAGGTAGAGTGGAGATACATGTTCGCTGCTCTTTCCATATTTGGTTTTGGGTCGAAAAGTATGAATATATTAAAAATGCTGTATGCTGGTCTCCAATCTTCTGTTCTAACCCGACCACGAAAGATCCCCTCCGTTCCCGTTGCAGCGCGGCACCAGGCAGGGCTGCTGCCTCTCTCCAATGCTTTTTGCATTAGCCCAACCCCCAAATCTCAGGTATAAGGTGCAGCACATCCGAGTGTACCATTGGTCTGTACGCAGATGATGCAGTTCTGACCCTTTCAGATGTAAAATCATCCCTTTCACCCCTTCTTAATCTGAAAGATGGCTTTGGGTGATTCTCTGGGTTTACTATCAACTGGGAGAGATCTGTTTTTATGCCTCTAACGGTCTCCAGTTCTCTTCAGAGTCCACATGACCACTTTTCTTAGCTGGGGATTAACATCCCCAGAAATCCAAAACTCCTCTTTAAACTTAATTATATGGATCTGATTGACAGGCTCAAGTGTATGATCGATAAATGGAAACTTCTCCCCCTTTCATTGATTGGCCGTGTCAACATTGTTAAAATGGTCGTACTCCCTAAATGTACTTATTTATTTCAGAATGTGCCCATCTTCCTCACTGCTTCCTTTTTTAAGACGTTGGGCTCTGAGGCCCTTCGTCTGGGCCTCCAAGCCCCGCTGTATTTCAAAGGCCCACTTACGGAAGCCCACTGTGGAGGGTGGTTTACGCCTGCCTGTTTTTCGGCATTACTACTGGGCCTGTAACGCCAGAGCATGGGTTTTCTGCAATCAGCCCACGGCTGGGGGTGTACAGGAGGGCGGACGCGGCCCTAGATGGCCTGAGATTGAGCTTAGTAGTGCTGTGTCACTTACTGGTGCCTCCTTGTCCCCATATGTCAGAACCCCTGTTTCAAGCCTGGTTTGATGGATACTGTCTTTAATCAATCTCTACATTGATAATCATGTTGCATCTTTTTCCCAGCTCCAGGCTCAGTTCAAACTCCCTTCTAATCCATTTTTTCGTTATCTACAAATTAGGAATTTTGTCAAGCATTATTTTTCCCGCCTAGATGCGACCCCCATGCAACATGACTTTTTTGATATGACCAGACCTCCCACCTCCAAACATCTGATCTCTCGGTTTGTTAACCCCTTCGTTGTGGCAACCCCCCATCTTCATATTAAAGAGGCGTGGCTCAAGGACATCGGCGAAGTAACATGTGACGAGCTATGGGGCGAAAGGGTTAAACAGGATGAAAGCATGCTCTATTAACGCTCGACTTCAGCTCATTCAGTTTAAAGTAGGTCATAGGTTGCACTATTCCAAGACTAGACTGAACAACATTTTTCCTGCTGT
>NC_135874.1:29111750-29114250 GCF_031162955.1 Sander vitreus | reverse complement strand
GTAGGAGATACAGGGCTCTGTCCTTCTCTCTGGTAGGAGATACAGGGACTCTGTCCTTCTCTCTGGTAGGAGATACAGGACTCTGTTTCTTTCTGGTAGGAGATGCAGGACTCTGTTTCTCTCTGGTAGGAGATACAGGACTCTGTCCTTCTTTCTGGTAGGAGATACAGGACTCTGTTCTCTCTGGTAGGAGATACAGGACTCTGTTTTCTCTCTGGTAGGAGATACAGGACTCTGTCCTCTCTGGTAGGAGATACAGGACTCTGTCCTTCTCTCTGGTAGGAGATACAGGGACTCTGTCCTTCTCTCTGGTAGGAGATACAGGGACTCTGTCCTTCTTTCTGGTAGGAGATGCAGGACTCTGTCTTTCTCTCTGGTAGGAGATACAGGACTCTGTCCTTCTCTCTGGTCGGAGATACAGGACTCTGTCCTCTCTGGTCGTAGATACAGGGCTCTGTCCTCTCTGGTAGGAGATACAGGACTCTGTCCTCTCTGGTCGGAGATACAGGACTCTGTCCTTCTCTCTGGTCGGAGATACAGGACTCTGTCTTTCTCTCTGGTAGGAGATACAGGACTCTGTCTTTCTCTCTGGTAGGAGATACAGGACTCTGTCTTTCTCTCTGGTAGGAGATACAGGACTCTGTTCTCTCTGGTCGGAGATACAGGGCTCTGTCCTCTCTGGTAGGAGATACAGGACTCTGTCCTCTCTGGTCGGAGATACAGGACTCTGTTCTCTCTGGTAGGAGATACAGGGACTCTGTCCTTCTCTCTGGTAGGAGATACAGGACTCTGTCCTCTTTCTGGTAGGAGATGCAGGACTCTGTCTTTCTCTCTGGTAGGAGATACAGGACTCTGTCCTCTCTGGTAGGAGATACAGGACTCTGTCCTTCTCTCTGGTAGGAGATACAGGGACTCTGTCCTTCTCTCTGGTCAGGAGATACAGGACTCTGTCCTCTCTGGTAGGAGATACAGGACTCTGTCCTTCTCTCTGGTAGGAGATACAGGGACTCTGTCCTTCTCTCTGGTAGGAGATACAGGGACTCTGTCCTTCTCTCTGGTAGGAGATACAGGACTCTGTCCTTCTCTCTGGTAGGAGATACAGGACTCTGTCCTTCTCTCTGGTAGGAGATACAGGGCTCTGTCCTTCTCTCTGGTAGGAGATACAGGGACTCTGTCCTTCTCTCTGGTAGGAGATACAGGACTCTGTTCTCTCTGGTAGGAGATACAGGACTCTGTTCTCTCTGGTAGGAGATACAGGACTCTGTCCTTCTCTCTGGTCGGAGATACAGGACTCTGTCCTTCTCTCTGGTCGGAGATACAGGACTCTGTCCTCTCTGGTCGTAGATACAGGGCTCTGTCCTCTCTGGTAGGAGATACAGGACTCTGTCCTCTCTGGTAGGAGATACAGGACTCTGTTCTTCTCTCTGGTAGGAGATACAGGACTCTGTCCTCTCTCTGGTAGGAGATACAGGACTCTGTTCTCTCTGGTAGGAGATACAGGACTCTGTCCTCTCTGGTAGGAGATACAGGACTCTGTTCTTCTCTCTGGTAGGAGATACAGGACTCTGTTCTCTCTGGTAGGAGATACAGGACTCTGTCCTCTCTGGTAGGAGATACAGGACTCTGTTTGCCAGAACCACCCGACACAAAGACAGCTTCTTTGCCCACCGTAACACTGAACAAAGTCAACCACCACTGTTCTGCTTATCTACCTCATGTCTATTCAAATCTTACGATTACAATATTGTTATTCATATTTCACCATTGCACTGATCTGCCTTGCAGGTGTTTGGTGCTTTAAGCCCTCAACGTCGCCTTCCAGGCAATGGTTATGTTTAGGGTTAAGGTGAGGGTTAGCTGCCTGGAAGGCGACGTTGAGGGATTAAAACACCATCGAGCTGCCTTGCACTATATTTATATTTAAATCTTAAATCTCAGACTATACTCATATTGCACTATTCCTTCCCTCTCTTCAAATGTTATTGTATATGTTTTGTAAATTTCCAAATTCCTCTGTATTGTTATACTGTATATTTACTTATAAGAGTATTTCTTGTATATTTCTTACTCTCCTTTCTGTTTTTATTCTTAATATGTGAAGTGAGTGTTAGTGTTGTACTTAGACAGCAAAGAGTCTAGTTCCTTGTTTGTTTGTTTACGCAAACTTGACCAATAAATCTGATTCTGATTCTGAAGAGCCAATATTATGATAAAAAGTTTCTTTTTCTGGGATTTGGGGAGTTATTTTGTGTCTCTGGTGCTTCATGCAGACGTTGATAACCCTCCATGCTGTTCTGAGTGAGATACGGTTTCTGAATTTGTCCTGTCCTGTCTTCAGTCTCTGGGTCAGCTGGTCAACATCTGCACGGCTTTCTACGTCACTAGCTGAGACGAGGGGGCTAGGGGGCTAACCGTTAGCATGCTAGCTCGTTCTCAATGGCAAAACACTGCTACAACACACACTAGTTCACCATAATCTCCAAAAGAACTACTTCCATGT
>NC_135874.1:29096571-29098349 GCF_031162955.1 Sander vitreus | reverse complement strand
GAGCCGAGATCTACGAAGCGTTTGAGAACATTTATCCGATCCTGAGAGGCTTCAGGAAACAGTGACATCACTTCCTGTTCATTTGTAAATAGAAAACATAAGTATATATCTGTTAGGTTTTGTGTTTTGGATGGTAAATGAGTCAGCTGTTTGTTTTAGAGTCTCAGTTCAATGTTTCACCGTCCTGAAAGAAAATAAATTACAGTTTGCCACAGAAAACTTCTTTAAAACACAAACTCTGTTTTATTATAAAACCAAATAATATAAATAAAGAAAAATAAGGCAAAATATTTTAAGAAAAAAAGTCAAAATATTTTAAGAAAAAAAGTTTATTTTATGAAAAAAAGTTTAAATATTTTATGAAAAAAAGTTTAAATATTTTAAGAAAAGTCAAAATATTTTATGTAAAGTTTAAATATTTTAAGAAAAAAAGTCAAAATATTTTAAGAAAAAAGTCAAAATATTTTAAGAAAAAAAGTTTAAATATTTTAAGAAAAATAGTCAAAATATTTTAAGAAAAAAAGTCAAAATATTTTAAGAAAAAAAGTAAATATTTTAAGAAAAAAAGTAAATATTTTAAGAAAAAAAGTTTAAATATTTCATGAAAAAAAGTTTAAATATTTTAGGAAAAAAAGTTTAAATATTTTAGGAAAAAAAGTTTAAATATTTTAAGAAAGAAAATAATTAAAATTCATATTGTTCAATTATTAAGAGTTTTTTTATTACTTTATCCCACGTTTTACTGTTGAAACGTTGAACCTTTTCATTTAAAGTCTTCTGATTGGAGCTGCTGTTTCATTGACTCCGCCCACAGCGGTTACGTCTTTACGTCTTTTCGTAAACAAACCGTGACGTTTTCTGAGGAACCCGGAAGTGGCAGACTCATCGCTCGGCTCGCTCATCAAAACAAAAACATCCCTGTTGTCTGCTTGTTGTCGTCTCCTCTGAACGTTTTATAAACGTGACAGCGATATCACGGACAACGTATCGGCCCGATGATCCAAACGGAGTAACATAAACCGCTGACTCAAGCCGTTAACGTTAGCTTTCAAAAAAGTTAGCGTTAACGTTAGCTTAGCTGGTTAGCTTAGCTGGTTAGCTCCTAGCTCTCCCTCGGTTAGGGCTAGAAGGGATACAGCTACGGCGACGACAGTTATATTTAGACACCAAAACAAATAGTTTAGTTCAGGAAAAAGATCGTGGTTTGGATTATAACACCCCCGTGTTTCCTGGACGAAAATATCAAAGTTATATAATTATTTTAGCCGAGATTTTGCATAATTTTGCCGTAGCTGTATCCCTTCTAGCCACGACCGTGTCCCTCTCCATGGCGTCCTCAGCGGGGCTCCCCCCGCTCGGCCCGGACCGTGCTGCCTCATCTCCGGGCCTGAGGCCGCTTCTCCGGCCCCATCACCCCCATCCGGCTCACTCAACCCCGGGTTGTGTGATGGTTGAGTCGGTGGACGACGCAGAGGGTCTCTACGTGGCGGTGGAGCGATGCCCGCTGTGCAGAACCTCTCGCCGCAGACTGACCTGTGCCCGGTGCGTCCAGGCCGGGGACTTCGTGTACTTTGACGGGAGGAACTCTGAAAGGTGAAGTACAGTGTTTGGAACAATTGAGGATTTCCATGTTCAAAAAGGAGTACTTTTCTACTTCACTATATATACAAACAATGTATGTCTTTACTTATTTACATAGGTAGCCTAAACACACACACACACACACACACACACACACTTTTTTGAAATATTGTATGTATGTATGGGTGTGTGGGTGT
>NC_135874.1:29054071-29076571 GCF_031162955.1 Sander vitreus | reverse complement strand
ATCATTCTGACAGAATGATGGGTTTCCTAAAATGTTAATATGCTAATCAGACAAATAAGTAACACAAGGAATTAGCCTTGGTGGGTGGAGCCATAACTTAACATGATAAACATAAACATATTAAAAACAAATGTGTACAATACCACTATATGGCTGTGTGGTTTAGTGCAATATATAGTTTGTGCAACAGTCAGGTGAGACTGTCCTCCCTAAAACCCCCCCTAGGGTCTGCTAGTGAATGTATCTGAGGGGGGGTCCCTTACCCCTAGGGTCTGCTAGTGAATGTATCTGAGGGGGGGTCCCTTACCCCTAGGGTCTGCTAGTGAATGTATCTGAGGGGGGGTCCCTTACCCCTAGGGTCTGCTAGTGAATGTACCTGAGGGGGGGTCCCTTACCCCTAGGGTCTGCTAGTGAATGTACCTGAGGGGGGT
The DNA here is from genome assembly GCF_031162955.1 of Sander vitreus. Classification (NCBI taxonomy): domain Eukaryota; kingdom Metazoa; phylum Chordata; class Actinopteri; order Perciformes; family Percidae; genus Sander; species Sander vitreus. The sequence continues at coordinate 29,076,140 of NC_135874.1, read as the reverse complement.
CCCTTACCCCTAGGGTCTCCTAGTGAATGTATCTGAGGGGGGTCCCTTACCCCTAGGGTCTCCTAGTGAATGTATCTGAGGGGGGGTCCCTTACCCTTAGGGTCTGCTAGTGAATGTATCTGAGGGGGGGTCCCTTACCCCTAGGGTCTGCTAGTGAATGTACCTGAGAGGGGGTCCCTTACCCCTAGGGTCTGCTAGTGAAATGTATCTGAGGGGGGTCCCTTACCCCTAGGGTCTGCTAGTGAATGTACCTGAGGGGGGTCCCTTACCCCTAGGGTCTGATAGTGAATGTACCTGAGCCAGGGGGGTCCCTTACCCCTAGGGTCTGCTAGTGAATGTATCTAAGGGGGGTCCCTTACCCCTAGGGTCTCCTAGTGAATGTACCTGAGGGGGGGTCCCTTACCCCTAGGGTCTGATAGTGAATGTACCTGAGCCAAGGGGGGGGGGTCCCTTACCCCTAGGGTCTGCTAGTGAATGTACCTGAGAGGGGGTCCCTTACCCCTAGGGTCTGCTAGTGAATGTATCTGAGGGGGGGTCCCTTACCCCTAGGGTCTCCTAGTGAATGTATCTGAGGGGGGGTCCCTTACCCCTAGGGTCTGCTAGTGAATGTATCTGAGGGGGGGTCCCTTACCCCTAGGGTCTCCTAGTGAATGTATCTGAGGGGGGTCCCTTACCCCTTAGGGTCTGCTAGTGAATGTATCTGAGGGGGGGGGTCCCCTTACCCCTAGGGTCTGCTAGTGAATGTATCTGAGGGGGGGTCCTTTACCCCTAGGGTCTGCTAGTGAATGTATCTGAGGGGGGTCCCTTACCCCTAGGGTCTGCTAGTGAATGTATCTGAGGGGGGTCCCTTACCCCTAGGGTCTCCTAGTGAATGTATCTGAGGGGGGTCCCTTACCCTTAGGGTCTGCTAGTGAATGTATCTGAGGGGGGGTCCCTTACCCCTAGGGTCTGCTAGTGAATGTACCTGAGAGGGGGTCCCTTACCCCTAGGGTCTGCTAGTGAATGTACCTGAGGGGGGTCCCTTACCCCTAGGGTCTGCTAGTGAATGTATATGAGGGGGGGGGGTCCCTTACCCCTAGGGTCTGCTAGTGAATGTACCTGAGTGGGGGGTCCCTTACCCCTAGGGTCTGCTAGTGAATGTATCTGAGGGGGGGGGTCCCTTACCCCTAGGGTCTGCTAGTGAATGTATCTGAGGGGGGGTCCCTTACCCCTAGGGTCTGCTAGTGAATGTATCTGAGGGGGGGGTCCCTTACCCCTAGGGTCTCCTAGTGAATGTACCTGAGGGGGGTCCCTTACCCCTAGGGTCTGCTAGTGAATGTACCTGAGGGGGGGTCCCTTACCCCTAGGGTCTGCTAGTGAATGTATCTGAGGGGGGGTCCCTTACCCCTAGGGTCTGCTAAACGTTTGTTTAAAAGCATAATTAGGACGGAAATGTACGGTGGCCCTGAAGTGCAAATCACAACAGCAAATAGAAAAACAGCAAATATGAAAACCCGACAACAAATAGGAAAACACGACAGCAAACAGGAAAAACACGACAACAAACAAGAAAACACGACAACAAATAGGAAAACACGACAGCAAACAGGAAAACACGACAACAAACATGAAAACACGACAACAAACAGGAAAACACGACAACAAATATGAAAACACGACAGCAAACAGGAAAACACGACAACAAATAGGAAAAAACACGACAGAAAAACACGACAACAAATATGAAAACACGACAGCAAATATGAAAACACGACAACAAACAGGAAAACACGACAACGAATATGAAAACACGACAACAAACAGGAAAACACGACAACAAATATGAAAACACGACATCAAACAGGAAAACACGACAACAAACGTGAAAACACGACAACAAATAGGAAAACACGACAACAAACAGGAAAACACGACAACAAACAGGAAAACACGACAACAAATAGGAAAACACGACAACAAATAGGAAAACACGACAACAAATAGGAAAAACACGACAACAAACAGGAAAACACGACAACAAACAGGAAAACACGACAACAAATAGGAAAACACGACAGCAAATAGGAAAACACGACAACAAATAGGAAAACACGACAACAAATAGGAAAACACAACAACAAACAGGAAAACACGACAACAAACAGGAAAACACGACAGCAAATATGAAAACACGACAACAAACAGGAAAACACGACAGCAAACAGGAAAAACACGACAACAAATATGAAAACACGACAACAAATATGGAAAACACGACAACAAATATGAAAACACGACAACAAACATGAAAACACGACAACAAACATGAAAACACGACAACAAAAGGGAAAACACGACAACAAATATGAAAACACGACAACAAACAGGAAAACACGACAGCAAATATGAAAACACGACAACAAACAGGAAAACACGACAACAAATAGGAAAACACGACAGAAAACACGACAACAAACAGGAAAACACGACAGCAAATATGAAAACACGACAACAAACAGGAAAACATGACAACAAATATGAAAACACGACAACAAATAGGAAAACACGACAACAAATAGGAAAACACGACAACAAATATGAAAACACGACAACAAATAGGAAAACACGACAACAAATATGAAAACATGACAACACGACAACAAATAGAAAACACGACAACAAATATGAAAACACGACAACAAATATGAAAACACGACAACAAATATGAAAACACGACAGCAAATAGGAAAACACGACAACAAATATGAAAACACGACAGCAAATAGGAAAACACGACAACAAATATGAAAACACGACAACAAACAGGAAAACACGACAACAAATAGGAAAACACGACAGCAAATAGGAAAACCACGACAACAAATATGAAAACACGACAACAGCAATACGTAACCTGTTCTGCAGGTATTCCTCACAAAGGTGGAAGTGTTCCCTCGTTTAGAAGAAGTCTCCCAGCTAATCCTGCCTTGTTCTACTGAAGTTGGAGAAACAGCTAGCTTAGCTCATGTAGTCCTTACCTAGCTACTGAGCATGTAGTCCTTACCTAGCTACTGAGCGTAGTCCTTACCTAGCTACTGAGCGTGTAGTCCTATACCTAGCTACTGAGCGCGTAGTCCTTACCTAGCTACTGAGCGCGTAGTCCTTACTCAGCTACTGAGCGCGCAGTCCCACGCTAGCTACCGAGCCGCCGTAGTCCTTACCAAAGCAGCTACTGAGCATCTGGTCCTTGCCTAGCTACTGAGCGTGTGGTCCTTACCCTAGCTACTGAGCCTGTAGTCCTTACCTAGCTACTGAGCGCCTAGTCCTTACCTAGCTACTGAGCGTGTAGTCCTTACCCTAGCTACTGAGCGTCTAGTCCTTACCTAGCTACTGAGCATGTAGTCCTTACCTCAGCTACTGAGCGTGTAGTCCTTACTCTGGCTAGCTTATGTAGTCCTTACCTAGCTACTGAGCATGTAGTCCTTACTCTAGCTACTGAGCATCTGGTCTTACCTAGCTACTGAGCTGTGGTCCCTACCTCAGCTACTGAGCGTGTAGTCCTTACCTAGCTACTGAGCGTGTAGTCCTTACTCAGCTACTGAGCGTGTAGTCCTCACCTAGCTACTGAGCGTGTAGTCCTTACCTAGCTACTGAGCGTGTAGTCCTTACCTAGCTACTGAGCGTGTAGTCCTTACCTAGCTACTGAGCGTGTAGTCCTTACCTAGCTACTGAGCGTGTAGTCCTTACCTAGCTACTGAGCGTGTGTGACTGCCAACAAAGATGTTCCAGCAGTGAGAGGTCTCACTCTGTAGCTAAAACAGAGACCTGAACACAGGGTGAAAAGAGGAGCTGCAGCAATGTGCAGTACAACTAAAATATGGTGTTTTTTGATAATTAAACCATGTAAACCTATTCTGGTACAACCTCTAAATACAATTATGAACCTGAAAATGAGCAGAACACCTGTGTCTGCAGGAGGCGGCCGTCCAGCAGGGGGAGCAGCTGAGCAGCGCAGCAGTGAGGACGGAGGCCGACAGGAAGCTGCTGACGGAGCTGAGCTCAGATCTGAGGAGGAAGCTGGAGGAGCTGGAGACAAAGAGCAGAGGTCGGACAACAGCTCTGCATCATTCTGACAGAATGATGGGTTTCCTAAAATGTTAATATGCTAATCAGACAAATAAGTAACACAAGGAATTAGCCTTGGTGGGTGGAGCCATAACTTAACATGATAAACATAAACATATTAAAAACAAATGTGTACAATACCACTATATGGCTGTGTGGTTTAGTGCAATATATAGTTTGTGCAACAGTCAGGTGAGACTGTCCTCCCTAAAACCCCTAGGGTCTGCTAGTGAATGTATCTGAGGGGGGGGTCCCTTACCCCTAGGGTCTGCTAGTGAATGTATCTGAGGGGGGTCCCTTACCCCTAGGGTCTGCTAGTGAATGTACCTGAGAGGGGGGTCCCTTACCCCTAGGGTCTGCTAGTGAATGTACCTGAGGGGGGTCCTTACCCCTAGGGTCTGCTAGTGAATGTATCTGAGGGGGGGTCCCTTACCCTAGGGTCTGCTAGTGAATGTATCTGAGGGGGGTCCCTTACCCTAGGGTCTGCTAGTGAATGTATCTGAGGGGGGGTCCCTTACCCCTAGGGTCTGCTAGTGAATGTACCTGAGAGGGGGGTCCCTTACCCCTAGGGTCTGCTAGTGAATGTATCTGAGGGGGGGTCCCTTACCCCTAGGGTCTGCTAGTGAATGTATCTGAGGGGGGGTCCCTTACCCCTAGGGTCTGCTAGTGAATGTACCTGAGGGGGGGGGGTCCCTTACCCCTAGGGTCTGCTAGTGAATGTACCTGAGCGGGGGGGGTCCCTTACCCCTAGGGTCTGCTAGTGAATGTATCTGAGGGGGGGGGGTCCCTTACCCCTAGGGTCTGCTAGTGAATGTATCTGAGGGGGGGTCCCTTACCCCTAGGGTCTGCTAGTGAATGTATCTGAGGGGGGGTCCCTTACCCCTAGGGTCTGCTAGTGAATGTATCTGAGGGGGGGGTCCCTTACCCCTAGGGTCTGCTAGTGAATGTATCTGAGAGGGGGGGGTCCCTTACCCCTAGGGTCTGCTAGTGAATGTATCTGAGGGGGGGGGGTCCCTTACCCCTAGGGTCTGCTAGTGAATGTATCTGAGGGGGGGGGGTCCCTTACCCCTAGGGTCTGCTAGTGAATGTATCTGAGGGGGGGGGGTCCCTTACCCCTAGGGTCTGCTAGTGAATGTATCTGAGGGGGGGGGGTCCCTTACCCCTAGGGTCTGCTAGTGAATGTACCTGAGGGGGGGGGGTCCCTTACCCCTAGGGTCTGCTAGTGAATGTACCTGAGGGGGGGGGGTCCCTTACCCCCTAGGGTCTGCTAGTGAATGTACCTGAGGGGGGGGGGTCCCTTACCCCCTAGGGTCTGCTAGTGAATGTACCTGAGGGGGGGGGGTCCCTTACCCCTAGGGTCTGCTAGTGAATGTATCTGAGGGGGGGGGTCCCTTACCCCTAGGGTCTGCTAGTGAATGTATCTGAGGGGGGGGGTCCCTTACCCCTAGGGTCTGCTAGTGAATGTATCTGAGGGGGGGTCCCTTACCCCTAGGGTCTGCTAAACGTTTGTTTAAAAGCATAATTAGGACGGAAATGTACGGTGGCCCTGAAGTGCAAATCACAACAGCAAATAGAAAAACGCAAAAGCAAATAGAAAAACACGACAGCAAACAGGAAAACACGACAGCAAACAGGAAAACATGACAGCAAACAGGAAAACACGACAACAAATAGAAAACACGACAGCAAACAGGAAAACACGACAACAAATAGAAAACACGACAGCAAACAGGAAAACACGACAACAAATAGAAAAACGCAAAAGCAAATAGGAAAACACGACAACAAATATGAAAAACACGACAGCAAATAGGAAAAACACGACAACAAATAGGAAAACACGACAACAAATATGAAAACACGACAGCAAACAGGAAAACACGACAACAAATATGAAAACACGACAACAAACAGGAAAACACGACAGCAAACAGGAAAACACGACAACAAATATGAAAACACGACAACAAATATGAAAAACACGACAGCAAATAGGAAAACACGACAACAAATATGAAAACACGACAACAAACAGGAAAAACACGACAACAAACAGGAAAAACACGACAACAAATATGAAAACACGACGGCAAACAGGAAAACACGACAACAAACAGGAAAACACGACAACAAATATGAAAACACGACAGCAAATATGAAAACACGACAGCAAACAGGAAAACACGACAGCAAACAGGAAAACACGACAACAAACAGGAAAACACGACAGCAAATAGGAAAACACGACAACAAACAGGAAAACACGACAACAAACAGGAAAACACGACAGCAAATAGGAAAACACGACAACAAATAGGAAAACACGATAACAAACAGTAAAACACGACAGCAAACATGAAAACACGACAACAAACAGGAAAACACGACAACAAACAGGAAAACACGACAACAAATATGAAAACACGACAACAAACAGGAAAACACGACAACAAATATGAAAACACGACAACAAACAGGAAAACACGACAACAAATATGAAAACACGACAACAAACAGGAAAACACGACAACAAACAGGAAAACACGACAGCAAATATGAAAACACGACAACAAACAGGAAAACACGACAACAAATATGAAAACACGACAACAAACTGGAAAACACGACAGCAAATATGAAAACACGACAACAAACATGAAAACATGACAACAAACACGAAAACACGACAGCAAATATGAAAACACGACAACAAACTGGAAAACACGACAGCAAATAGGAAAACACGACAACAAATATGAAAACACAACAACAAATATGAAAACACGACAACACGACAACAAATATGAAAACACGACAACAAACAGGAAAACACGACAGCAAACAGGAAAACACGACAATAAATATGAAAACAAGACAGCAAACAGGAAAACACGACAACAAACATGAAAACACGACAACAAATATGAAAACACGACAACAAATATGAAAACACGACAACAAATATGAAAACACGACAACAAATATGAAAACACGACAACAAACAGGAAAACACGACAGCAAACAGGAAAACACGACAACAAATATGAAAACACGACAGCAAATATGAAAACACGACAACAAATATGAAAACACGACAACAAATATGAAAACACGACAACAAATATGAAAACACGACAACAAATATGAAAACACGACAAATCAGGAAAACACGACAACAAATATGAAAACACGACAGCAAATAGGAAAACACGACAACAAATAGGAAAACACGACAACAAATATGAAAACATGACAACACGACAACAAATAGAAAACACGACAACAAATAGGAAAACACGACAACAAATATGAAAACACGACAACAAACAGGAAAACACGACAACAAATAGGAAAACACGACAACAAATAGGAAAACACGACAGCAAATAGGAAAACACGACAACAAACAGGAAAACACGACAACAAACAGGAAAACACGACAGCAAATAGGAAAACACGACAACAAACAGGAAAACACGACAACATACAGGAAAACACGACAACAAATAGGAAAACACGACAGCAAATAGGAAAACACGACAACAAACATGAAAACACGACAACAAATAGGAAAACACGACAACAAATATGAAAACACGACAACAAATAGGAAAACACGACAACAAACATGAAAACACGACAACAAACAGGAAAACACGACAACAAATATGAAAACACGACAACAAATAGGAAAACACGACAACAAATAGGAAAACACGACAACAAATATGAAAAAACGACAACAAACAGGAAAACACGACAACAAATAGGAAAACACGACAACAAATATGAAAACACGACAACAAATATGAAAACACGACAACAAACACGAAAACACGACAACAAACGTGAAAACACGACAACAAACGGGAAAACACGACAACAAATAGGAAAACACAACAACAAACAGGAAAACACGACAACAAACAGGAAAACACGACAGCAAATATGAAAACAGGAAAACACGACAACAAACAGGAAAACACCACAGCAAATATGAAAACACAACAGCAAACAGGAAAACACGACAGCAAACAGGAAAACACGACAACAAATATGAAAACACGAAAACACGACAGCAAACAGGAAAACACGACAGCAAATAGGAAAACACGACAACAAACATGGAAACACGACAGCAAATATGTAAACACGACAACAAATATGAAAACACGACAGCAAATATGAAAACACGACAACAAACAGGAAAACACGACAACAAATATGAAAACACGACAACAAATATGAAAACACGACAACAAATATGAAAACACGACAGCAAACAGGAAAACACGAAAACACGACAACAAATATGAAAACACGACAGCAAACAGGAAAACACGAAAACACGACAGCAAATATGAAAACACGACAGCAAACAGGAAAACACGACAGCAAACAGGAAAACACGACAGCAAACAGGAAAACACGACAGCAAACAGGAAAACAGGAAAACACGACAGCAAACAGGAAAACACGACAGCAAACAGGAAAACAGGAAAACACGACAACATTAAAACACGACAGCTAACAGGAAAACACGACAGCAAACAGGAAAACACGACAGCAAATATGAAAACACGACAGCAAATAGGAAAACACGACAGCAAACAGGAAAACACGACAGCAAACAGGAAAACACGACAGCAAATAGGAAAACACGACAACAAACACGGGCAAATAGAAAAACACGACAACAAACAGGAAAACCACGACAGCAAATATGAAAACACGACAGCAAAACACGACAACAAACAGGAAAACACGACAACAAATATGAAAACACGACAACAAACAGGAAAACACGACAGCAAACAGGAAAACACGACAACAAATAGGAAAACACGACAACAAATATGAAAACACGACAGCAAATATGAAAACACGACAACAAACAGGAAAACACGACAACAAATAGGAAAAACACGACAACAAATAGGAAAAACACGACAGCAAATATGAAAACACGACAACAAACAGGAAAACACGACAGCAAATATGAAAACACGACAGCATGAAAACACGACAACAAACAGGAAAAACACGACAACAAACAGGAAAACACGACAGCAAACAGGAAAACACGACAACAAATAGGAAAAGACGACAACAAATAGAAAACACGACAGCAAATATGAAAACACGACAGCAAACAGGAAAACACGACAGCAAACATGAAAACACGACAACAAATAGGAAAACACGACAGCAAATATGAAAAACACGACAACAAATAGGAAAACACGACAGCAAACAGGAAAACACGACAACAAATAGGAAAACACGACAACAAATATGAAAACACGACAACAAATATGAAAACACGACAACAAACAGGAAAACACGACAGCAAACAGGAAAACACGACAGCAAATAGGAAAAACACGACAGCAAACAGGAAAACACAACAACAAATAGGAAAACACGACAACAAATATGAAAACACGACAACAAATAGGAAAACACGACAGCAAATAGGAAAACACGACAACAAACAGGAAAACACGACAGCAAACAGGAAAACACGACAGCAAATAGGAAAACACGACAGCAAACAGGAAAACATGACAACAAATAGGAAAACACGACAGCAAACAGGAAAACACGACAGCAAACAGGAAAACACGACAACAAACTGAAAACACGACAGCAAATATGAAAACACGACAGCAAACAGGAAAACAAGACGGCAAACAGGAAAACACGACAACAAATAGGAAAACACGACAACAAATAGGAAAACACGACAACAAATAGGAAAACACGACAACAAACATGAAAACACGACAACAAACAGGAAAACACGACAGCAAACAGGAAAACACGACAATAAATATGAAAACAAGACAGCAAACAGGAAAACACGACAACAAATATGAAAACACAACAACAAATATGAAAACACGACAACAAATATGAAAACACGACAACAAACAGGAAAACACGACAACAAATAGGAAAACACGACAACAAACAGGAAAACACGACAGCAAATATGAAAACACGACAACAAACAGGAAAACACAACAACAAATAGGAAAACACGACAGCAAATAGGAAAACACAACAACAAATAGGAAAACACGACAGCAAATATGAAAACACAACAACAAACAGGAAAACACGACAACAAACAGGAAAACACGACAACAAATATGAAAACACGACAGCAAATAGGAAAACACGACAACAAATATGAAAACACGACAGCAAATAGGAAAACACGACAACAAACAGGAAAACACGACAGCAAACATGAAAACACGACAACATACAGGAAAACACGACAACAAACAGGAAAACACGACAGCAAATATGAAAACACAACAACAAACAGGAAAACACGACAACAAATATGAAAACACGACAACAAACAGGAAAACACGACAACAAATATGAAAACACGACAACAAACAGGAAAACACGACAGCAAACAGGAAAACACGACAACAAATAGGAAAACACGACAGCAAACAGGAAAACACGACAACAAACATGAAAACACGACAACAAACATGAAAACACGACAACAAACAGGAAAACACGACAGCAAATAGGAAGACACGACAACAAACAGGAAAACACGACAACAAACATGAAAACACGACAACAAATATGAAAACACGACAACAAATATGAAAACACGACAACAAATATGAAAACACGACAGCAAATAGGAAAACACGACAACAAATATGAAAACACGACAACAAATAGGAAAACATGACAGCAAATAGGAAAACATGACAACAAATAGGAAAACACGACAACAAACAGGAAAACACGACAGCAAATATGAAAACACGACAACAAATAGGAAAACACGACAACAAATAGGAAAACACGACAACAAATATGAAAACACGACAACAAATAGAAAACACGACAGCAAATATGAAAACACGACAACAAATATGAAAACGACAACAAATATGAAAACACGACAACACGACAACACGACAGCAAATATGAAAACACGACAACACGACAACAAATAGAAAACACGACAACACGACAACAAATATGAAAACACGACAACAAATATGAAAACACGACAACACGACAGCAAATATGAAAACACGACAGCAAATAGGAAAACACGACAACAAATAGGAAAACACGATAGCAAATAGGAAAACACGACAACAAATATGAAAACACGACAACACGACAGCAAATATGAAAACACGAAAACACGACAACAAATATGAAAACACGACAACAAACATGAAAACACGACAGCAAACAGGAAAACACGACAACAAACAGGAAAACACGACAACAAACAGGAAAACACGACAACAAATATGAAAACACGACAACAAACAGTAAAACACGACAGCAAATATGAAAACACGACAACGAATATGAAAACACGACAACAAACAGGAAAACACGACAGCAAACAGGAAAACACGACAACAAATATGAAAACACGACAACAAATAGGAAAACACGACAACAAACAGGAAAACACGACAACAAACAGGAAAACACGACAACAAATATGAAAACACGACAGCAAATATGAAAACACGACAACAAACAGGAAAACACGACAACAAACATGAAAACACGACAACAAATATGAAAACACGACAACAAACAGGAAAACACGACAACAAATATGAAAACACGACAGCAAATATGAAAACACGACAGCAAATATGAAAACACGACAACAAATAGGAAAACACGACAGCAAATATGAAAACACGACAGCAAATAGGAAAACACGACAGCAAATATGAAAACACGACAGCAAATAGGAAAACACGACAACAAACAGGAAAACACGACAGCAAATAGGAAAACACGACAGCAAATAGGAAAACACGACAGCAAATAGGAAAACACGACAACAAACAGGAAAACACGACAGCAAATAGGAAAACACGACAACAAATATGAAAACACGACAACAAATAGGAAAACACGACAACAAATATGAAAACACGACAACAAACAGGAAAACACGACAACAAACAGGAAAACACGACAGCAAACAGGAAAACACGACAACAAACATGAAAACACGACACAAACATGAAAACACGACAACAAACAGGAAAACACGACAACAAACATGAAAACACGACAACAAACAGGAAAACACGACAACAAACAGGAAAACACGACAACAAACATGAAAACACGACACAAACATGAAAACACGACAACAAACATGAAAACACGACAGCAAACAGGAAAACACGACAACAAATATGAAAACACGACAGCAAATATGAAAACACGACAGCAAATAGGAAAACACGACAGCAAATAGGAAAACACGACAGCAAATAGGAAAACACGACAGCAAATAGGAAAACACGACAGCAAATAGGAAAACACGACAGCAAATAGGAAAACACGACAGCAAATAGGAAAACACGACAGCAAATAGGAAAACACGACAGCAAATAGGAAAACACGACAGCAAATAGGAAAACACGACAGCAAATATGAAAACACGACAGCAAACAGGAAAACACGACAGCAAATAGGAAAACACGACAGCAAATAGGAAAACACGACAGCAAATAGGAAAACACGACAGCAAATAGGAAAACACGACAACAAACAGGAAAACACGACAGCAAATAGGAAAACACGACAGCAAATAGGAAAACACGACAGCAAACAGGAAAACACGACAGCAAACAGGAAAACACGACAGCAAATATGAAAACACGACAGCAGAAAACACGACAGCAAATAGGAAAACACGACAGCAAATATGAAAACACGACAACAAATATGAAAACACGACAGCAAATATGAAAACACGACAGCAAATAGGAAAACACGACAGCAAATATGAAAACACGACAGCAAATATGAAAACACGACAGCAAATAGGAAAACACGACAGCAAATATGAAAACACGACAGCAAATATGAAAACACGACAGCAAACAGGAAAACACGACAGCAAATATGAAAACACGACAACAAACAGGAAAACACGACAACAAATATGAAAACACGACAGCAAATAGGAAAACACGACAACAAATAGGAAAACACGACAACAAATATGAAAACACGACAACAAACAGGAAAACACGACAGCAAACATGAAAACACGACAAACAGGAAAACACGACATCAAACAGGAAAACACGACAACAAACAGGAAAACACGACAACAAATATGAAAACACGACAACAAATATGAAAACACGACAACAAATATGAAAACACGACAACAAATAGGAAAACACGACAACAAATATGAAAACACGACAGCAAATATGAAAACACGACAACAAACAGGAAAACACGACAACAAATATGAAAACACGACAGCAAATATGAAAACACGACAACAAACATGAAAACACGACAACAAATATGAAAACACGACAACAAACAGGAAAACACGACAGCAAATATGAAAACACGACAACAAACAGGAAAACACGACAACAAACAGGAAATCACGACAACAAATATGAAAACACGACAACAAATATGAAAACACGACAACAAACAGGAAAACACGACAACAAATATGAAAACACGACAACAAATATGAAAACACGACAACAAATAGGAAAACACGACAACAAACAGGAAAGCACGACAACAAATATGAAAACACGACAACAAATATGAAGACACGACAACAAATATGAAAACACGACAACAAATAGGAAAACACGACAACAAACAGGAAAACACGACAACAAATATGAAAACACGACAGCTAACAGGAAGACACGACAACAAATATGAAAACACGACAACAAACAGGAAAACACGACAACAAATATGAAAACACGACAACAAACAGGAAAACACGACAACAAATATAAAAACACGACAACAAACAGGAAAACAAGACAACATACAGGAAAACACGACAATAAATAGGAAAACACGACAACAAATATGAAAACACGACAACAAACAGGAAGACACGACAACAAATATGAAAACACGACAACAAACAGGAAAACACGACAACAAACAGGAAAACACGACAACAAACAGGAAAACACGACAGCAAATAGGAAAACACGACAACAAATAGGAAAACACGACAACAAATAGGAAAACACGACAGCAAACATGAAAACACGACAACAAATAGGAAAACACGACAACAAATAGGAAAACACAACAACAAATATGAAAACACGACAACAAACAGGAAAACACGACAGCAAATAGGAAAACACGACAGGAAATAGGAAAACAAGACAGCAAACAGGAAAACACGACAACAAATAGGAAAACACGACAGGAAATAGGAAAACACGACAGGAAATAGGAAAACACGACAACAAACAGGAAAACACGACAGCAAATATGAAAACACGACAACAAACAGGAAAACACGACAACAAATATGAAAACACGACAGCAAATAGGAAAACACGACAGGAAACATGAAAACACGACAGGAAATATGAAAACACAACAAGAAATAGGAAAACACGACAACAAACAGGAAAACACGACAGGAAATAGGAAAACACGACAGCAAACAGGAAAACACGACAGGAAATAGGAAAACACGACAGCAAACAGGAAAACACGACAACAAACAGGAAAACACGACAGGAAACAGGAAAACACGACAGCAAATAGGAAAACACGACAGGAAATAGGAAAACACGACAGGAAATAGGAAAACACGACAACAAATAGGAAAACACGACAGGAAATAGGAAAACACGACAACAAATAGGAAAACACGACAGCAAATAGGAAAACACGACAGGAAACATGAAAACACGACAACAAATATGAAAACACGACAACAAACAGGAAAACACGACAGCAAATATGAAAACACGACAACAAATAGGAAAACACGACAACAAATAGGAAAACACGACAGCAAATAGGAAAACACGACAGCAAATAGGAAAACACGACAGCAAATAGGAAAACACGACAGCAAATAGGAAAACACGACAGCAAATATGAAAACACGACAGCAAACAGGAAAACACGACAACAAACAGGAAAACACGACAGCAAATAGGAAAACACGACAGCAAATAGGAAAACACGACAGCAAATAGGAAAACACGACAACAAATAGGAAAACACGACAACAAATATGAAAACACGACAACAAATAGGAAAACACGACAGCAAATAGGAAAACACGACAGCAAATATGAAAACACGACAACAAATAGGAAAACACGACAGCAAACAGGAAAACACGACAGCAAATAGGAAAACACGACAACAAATAGGAAAACACGACAACAAACAGGAAAACACGACAACAAATATGAAAACACGACAACAAATAGGAAAACACGACAACAAATATGAAAACACGACAACAAACAGGAAAACACGACAGCAAATGTGAAAACACGACAACAAACAGGAAAACACGACAACAAATATGAAAACACGACAACAAACAGGAAAACACGACAACAAACAGGAAAACACGACAACAAATAGGAAAACACGACAACAAATAGGAAAACACGACAACAAATAGGAAAACACGACAACAAACAGGAAAACACGACAACAAACAGGAAAACACGACAGCAAATATGAAAACACGACAACAAATAGGAAAACACGACAACAAACAGGAAAGCACGACAACACATATGAAAACACGACAACAAATATGAAAACACAACAGCAAAACACGACAACAAATAGGAAAGTACGACAACAAATATGAAAACACGACAACAAATAGGAAAACACGACAATAAACAGGAAAACACGACAGCAAACAGGAAAACACGACAACAAACAGGAAAACACGACAACAAATATGAAAACACGACAACAAACAGGAAAACACGACAACAAATATGAAAACACGACAACAAACATGAAAACACGACAACAAATATAAAAACACGACAACAAACAGGAAAACACGACAACAAACATGAAAACACGACAACAAACAGGAAAACACGACAGCAAATATGAAAACACGACAGCAAATAGGAAAACACGACAACAAACAGGAAAACACGACAACAAACAGGAAAACACGACAGCAAATATGAAAACACGACAACAAACAGGAAAACACGACAACAAATATGAAAACACGACAACAATCAGGAAAACACGACAGCAAATATGAAAACACGACAGCAAATAGGAAAACACGACAACAAATAGGAAAACACGACAACAAATATGAAAACACGACAACAAACAGGAAAACACGACAACAAATATGAAAACACGACAACAAATATGAAAACACGACAACAAACAGGAAAACACGACAACAAACAGGAAAACACGACAACAAATATGAAAACACGACAACAAACATGAAAACACGACAACAAACAGGAAAACACGACAACAAATATGAAAACACGACAACAAACATGAAAACACGACAACAAATATGAAAACACGACAACAAACAGGAAAACACGACAGCAAATATGAAAACACGACAACAAACAGGAAAACACGACAACAAACAGGAAAACACGACAACAAACAGGAAAACACGACAGCAAATATGAAAACACGACAACAAACAGGAAAACACGACAACAAATATGAAAACACGACAACAAATATGAAAACACGACAAGAAATAGGAAAACACGACAACAAATATGAAAACACGACAACAAATATGAAAACACGACAAGAAACATGAAAACACGACAACAAACAGGATAAACACGACAACAAATATGAAAACACGACAACAAATATGAAAACACGACAACAAACAGTAAAACACGACAACAAATATGAAAACACGACAACAAATATGAAAACACGACAACAAACATGAAAACACGACAACAAATAGGAAAACACGACAACAAACAGTAAAACACGACAGCAAATATGAAAACACGACAACAAATATGAAAACACGACAACAAACATGAAAACACGACAACAAACAGTAAAACACGACAGCAAATATGAAAACACGACAACAAACAGGAAAACACGACAACAAACAGGAAAACACGACAACAAACAGGAAAACACGACAACAAACAGGAAAACACGACAACAAACAGGAAAACATGACAACAAATAGGAAAACACGACAGCAAATATGAAAACACGACAGCAAACAGGAAAACACGACAACAAATAGGAAAACACGACAACAAATATGAAAACAAGACAACAAATAGGAAAACACGACAGCAAAACACGACAGCAAACAGGAAAACAAGACAACAAACAGGAAAACACGACAACAAACAGGAAAACACGACAGCAAACAGGAAAACACGACAACACACAGGAAAACACGACAGCAAATATGAAAACACGACAACAAATATGAAAACACGACAACAAATAGGAAAACACGACAACAAACAGGAAAACACGACAACAAATATGAAAACACGACAACAAATAGGAAAACACGACAGCAAATGTGAAAACACGACAACAAATATGAAAACACGACAACAAAAAGGAAATCACGACAACAAATATGAAAACACGACAACAAACAGAAAAACACGACAACAAAAGGGAAAACACGACAACAAATATGAAAACACGACAACAAATATGAAAACACGACAACAAATAGGAAAACACGACAACAAATATGAAAACACGACAACAAATATGAAAACACGACAGCAAACAGGAAAACACGACAACACACAGGAAAACACGAAAACACGACAACAAATATGAAAACACGACAGCAAACAGGAAAACACGACAACAAATATGAAAACACGACAGCAAATAGGAAAACACGACAACAAATATGAAAACACGACAACAAATATGAAAACACAACAACAAACAGGAAAACACGACAACAAACAGGAAAACACGACAGCAAATATGAAAACACGACAACAAATATGAAAACACAACAGCAAAACACGACAGCAAACAGGAAAACACGACAACAAACATGAAAACACGACAACAAATATGAAAACACGACAACAAACAGGAAAACACGACAACAAACATGAAGACACGACAACAAATCATAAAACACAACAGCAAAACACGACAGCAAACAGGAAAACACGACAACAAACATGAAGACACGACAACAAACATGAAAACACGACAACAAACAGGAAAACACGACAGCAAACAGGAAAACACGACAACAAATATGAAAACACGACAACAAATATGAAAACACGACAGCAAACATGAAAACACGACAACAAATAGGAAAACACGACAGCAAACAGGAAAACACGACAGCAAACAGGAAAACACGACAGCAAACAGGAAAACACGACAACAAACATGAAAACACGACAGCAAATATGAAAACACGACAACAAACATGAAGACACGACAACAAATCATAAAACACAACAGCATTAACTTCCATCGTAAAGGTAGGGCCTATCTAGCAGAGGACGGAGCCTCCTGATTGGACAGACGGACTGTCTCTCTGTTAAAAGTAGGCGCTTTTCTGTGTTTTTCACCTCTCCTTCCTGTTAAAAGACAGACAGTCCGTCTGACCAATCAGGAGGCTCCGTCCTCTGCTAGATAGGCCCTACCTTTACGGTAGAAGTTAATGCCGTTGTGTTTTATGATTTGTTGTCGTGTCTTCCTATTTGTTGTCGTGTCTTCCTATTTGTTGTCGTGTTTTCTTGTTTGTTGTCGTGTTTTCCTTTTGTTGTCGTGTTTTCCTGTTTGTTGTCGTGTTTTCATATTTGTTGTCGTTTTCATATTTGTTGTCGTGTCTTCCTATTTGTTGTCGTGTTTTCCTGTTTGTTGTCGTGTTTTCCTGTTTGTTGTCGTGTTTTCATATTTGTTGTCGTGTTTTCATATTTGTTGTCGTGTTTTCATATTTGTTGTCGTGTTTTCCTATTTGCTGTCGTGTTTTCATATTTGTTGTCGTGTTTTCCTGTTTGTTGTCGTGTTTTCATATTTGTTGTCGTGTTTTCCTATTTGCTGTCGTGTTTTCCTATTTGTTGTTGTGATTTGCACTTCAGGGCCACCGTAGAAATGCCACTTTTAAGATTGACCGTATTTTCATTTTGGGTCAAATGGCCTTCTGAATGGGGGTATTAGGGACACAGCTATGATCACATCAACATATCTATTTTTAAAACCCTAACCCCCAATTTCCACTGACCGTCCGCAGCCCTCTGGAGCCGATACGCAGAGCTTCTATTTTTCGGACGTCGGAGAGCTCCGCAGCACTTCAGCACACAGCAGATAGTGCGGGACAGGAAGTCGAGCACAGAAACAAAATAAAACATCGGGTTATTTTTCAAAATAAAATACAGCGTGGTCACGGCGGATCATATCTCCCTGCAGGTTAGCTCAGACTAGTTCCCCCTCTACTCCTCTGCATGGAAACAGACTGGTGGTGGTTTTGTGGTGTGGTACATTAAGTTACAGCGCTGCGTTGCTGACGTGTGGAGAAGGACCTTCGTTGACACTGTTCTTGATTATAAAAGGTTTATTACGTCCAGGATTTCAGCATCATGACGGATCCTGCAGAACCCGGAGAGTACAAAGCCAACATACACTCTGTCGTGCTGCAGCAAGAACATGGCTTATAAGGGGTACGTTTAGGTAACATGTTAGAGAAAGTAAATAGATGTGAGTTGGCAAGTAAAGGTCTGAGTCCCTTTGAGGTCAGAGTCTCTTTGGGGGGCTCAACACCACACATAAAATCATTGATCCCACTCAGCCCCCAATCCCAGAATCACATAGAACATCCTCTTCACATCGCTCCGCTGAGAGGAACATCAGTAATGTTAGGTCACTAACACAGAGCTCGTGATGTCTCAGCACATGTGAGCTTTATGCAGACTTTAACCTTATAGGCTCTTCAGATACTACAGTGGTTCTATTCTACGTGATTTCGTGAGATCTCGTGGGTCCTCGTGACTTCAGCTGTCAGTCATGACTGCAGCCGTGCCGCAACAAATCCAGACCTGGTGGGTGTTGACGGACGGCGGAGCACGCAGCAGACACGCAGCGGAGCCGGTGTGCTGACGATCTATGCTGCCCTATCGAGATGTGCTACCGTAGCGCAAATGGATAGTAGAGTCTCTCGAGCCGCGCTGCCCTATATGTGTTCTCATTTCCAGTTGTGCAGGCAGGCAGAATCCCATAGAGGTATAGCTCTAACAGTAGTGACATCTTATGTTTATTTGAGAATATTTTGATACTCCATTATATCTTTATTGAATATTTCAGTGGTAGCGCAGCAAATATTAGGGTGTATATATAGGGTAGCGTATTCCCTATCAAATAATGCTCCCCCAACAGCATCATTATATATTGCACCACTACTCACTCCATGTGTACTGTCAGGAGATAAGGAGCATATTTTGCAGCAAACAGGAAAACACGACAACAAATAGAAAACACGACAGCAAATATGAAAACCACGAGCAACAAACAGCGAAAACCGCGACAACAAACAGGGAAAACACGACAACAAACAGGAAAAACACGACAACAAATAGAAAACCACGACAACAAACAGGAAAACACGACAACAAACAGGAAAACCGCGACAACAAACAGGGAAAACCGCGACAGCAAATATGAAAAGCACACAACAAACGAAACACGACAGCAAACAGGAAAACCACGACAGCAAACAGGGAAAACACGACAGCAAATATGAAAACACGACAGCAAACAGGAAAACACGACAACAAATATGAAAACACTACAACAAACAGGGAAAACACGACAGCAAACAGGAAAACACGACAGCAAACAGGAAAACCGCGACAACAAACAGGAAACCGCGACAACAAACAGGAAAACCACGACAACACATAGGAAAACACGACAACAAATATGAAAACACGACAGCAATTATGAAAACCACGACAACAAATATGAAAACACGACACAGCAAATATGAAAAACACGACAGCAAAACACGACAGCAAACAGGAAAACACGACAACAAATAGGAAAACATGACAACAAACATGAAAACACGACAGCAAATATGAAAACACGACAGCAAATATGAAAACCACGACAACAAACAGGAAAACACGACAACAAATATGAAAACCATGACAGGAAAACACGACCACAAACATGAAGACCCGACAACAAATCATAAAACACTAGCGGCAGTACTTCTACCGTAAAGGTGGGGCGTATCTAGTAAGAAACGGAGCCTCCTGATTGGTCAGGCGGACCGTCTCTCTGTTAAAAGTAGGCGCTTTTCTGTGTTTTTCACCTCTCCTTCCTGTTAAAGACAGACAGTCCGTCTGACCAATCAGGAGGCTCCGTCCTCTGCTAGATAGGCCCTACCTTTACGGTAGAAGTTAATGCCGTTGTGTTTTATGATTTGTTGTCGTGTTTTCATATTTGTTATACAGTGTTTTCCATTTGTACGTCGTGTTTTTCCTGTTTGTTAGTCGTGTTTTCCCTAGTTTGTTGTCGTGTTTTCCTGTTTGTTAGTCGTGTTTTCATGATGTCTATTTGTAGATGTTTCATTTGTTGTCGTGTTTTCATGTATGCTTGTTGTCTTGCTAGTTGTCGTGTTTTCATATTTGTTGTCGTGTTTTCTATTTGCTCGTGGTGTTTCCTATTTGCTATCGTGTTTTCCTATTTGTTATGTGGTGTTTTCCTGTTTGTTGTCGTGTTTTCCCTATTTGTTGTAGTGTTTCATGATTTGTTGTCGTGTTTTCATATTTTCGTCTGTAGTGTTTTCATGTTTGCTATGTGTTTTTCCTATTTGTTGTGCGGTGTTTTCTATTGTGCGTGTTTTTCCTGTTTGTTGTACGTGTTTTCATATTTGTTATAGTGTTTTTCTATTTGTTGTCGTGTTTTCCTGTTTGTTGTCGTGTTTTTCCTGTTTGTTGTCAGTGTTTTTCATATTTGCTATGTGTGTTTTCCTATTTGTTGATGAGTGTTTTTCCTGTTTGTTGTCGTGTTTTTATTTCCTGTTGTTTGTTTCCATGTGCGTGTTTTCCTGATTTGTTGTACGTGTTTTTCCTATTTTGTTGTCGTGTTTTCCTGTTTGTTATCGTGT
>NC_135874.1:29024071-29044071 GCF_031162955.1 Sander vitreus | reverse complement strand
TGGTGTGTCAGAGCCTTTAAACATATCTTTAGACTGAAACTGTAGAGGTTCCAATACATTTCCCTGGGGGACACCTTTATGAACCTAAATTAACCCTAAACTGTGTTCCCTTTAGAGCTGGAGGTCAGACTGAGTGACAGTGAGAAACAGCTGGAAGATCTGAAGACAGAAAACACAGGTACAACCCTTCAACATATCTTGAAACTGTGGAGGATCCAGGAAGGTTCCCTGAGGAACTCCTTTATAAACCTGAATTAACCCTAGACTGATCATCTTTCTTTGATGGAGTCCAGACTGACAGATTGATCAGATATTTACTGTTTCCTGTTCAGCTCTGGAGGTCAGACTGAGTGACAGCGAGAAACAGCTGGAAGATCTGAAGGCAGAAAACACAGGTACAACCCTTGTCTTTTTGTGTTCTTCTTTCCCACTGCCATCACTCTACTGATTTATGGATAAGTGGGGTCATCCCCACTTTGGCCAATCACCCACTTCTTTACACATTACATACTTATCATCCCAATATGCATCTTGCACACTCAGGGCATGGAATTAACTTTTTTGGTCACCAGCCAACATCGCTAGTAGATTTTTAAAGTTACCAGCCAATCAGATTTTCCTACGAGCCAAATGTTTTAATATATATACGAGCCACTTACGACCTGACAGCCATTTAGTATTCAAAAGTCCTTGTATTCTTCTCTTTCCCTCCTCTTTCATCCTTATTGTCCCCCTGTGTCTGCAGCAGTCCTCTCTGCTCTTCTGGTTTCTTAACTCCCCAAAATAATATCTCCAGGTTTTTTTGGTTTTTTTTCCTAACTAACTTTACTACTTGATTTCAGCTCCTCTGGTTTGTTTCGCACCACTCCATTCGTCTTCTCTGTTTCAGCATAGCTCGTAATCGATAGCGCACCTGTTAGGCACGTGTCCAACCATTGTTTATGGGAAATACTAGTAGTAGGATTAGTACTACAAGCAGTATTGCAAGATAAAGATTACGTTTCCAAGACAAAGACACACAAAACCGCCCAAATGTCTTGGCAGAAAACAGACCAATCTGGCAACACTGACTTGTCGTACGTTTCTGCAGCCTGCCAAATCAAACAGACGCTTTGCTTCATTCATCACCAGCCAAATTGGCTCGTAACTTTACAATGTTACCCGCCAAAGTTAATTTCTACCCACATTTGGCAGGTTGGTGGGTGTCAGTTTAAAGCCCTGTGCACACTACTTTGCACTATTACTTTTTGCACTTTACATCCCACTCCATGTGTACTTGTCTTGATATTATGTCTTATTTGTATTTTTGTATATTATCTTGATATGTGCCTATATGTATATTGTAGTCTCTATTGTACAGTATGTGTCTTTATTACTATTTGTCTACTGGATGTTTACTACTACATGTCTATTTGTTGAATGTATAGAGAGTTAACACCAACCAAAGTCAAATTCCTTGTGTATGTAAGTATACTTGGCCAATAAAACTGATTCTGATTCTGATTTAGTTCAGTCTGATCAACTTTCTTTGATGGAGTCCAGACTGACAGACGGACACAACAACACTACAGGTAGACTTATATTTACTTTATTATTTTAATTAACACAAGTGGTAATTAGGTATTAATTAATCAGATTTTACTGTTTCCTGTTCAGCTCTGGAGGTCAGACTGAGTGACAGCGAGAAACAGCTAGAAGATCTGAAGAAAGAAAACACAGGTACAACCCTTAAATCTTGAAACTGAAACTGTGGAGGATCCAGGAAGGTTCCCTGAGGAACTCCTTCATAAACATGAATGAGTCCTGATGGTTGTTTTGAGTTCTCTCTTTCTCATGTGCGGGCCAAATGCTCTGGTTGGGCAAAGTAGAGAAAGGGGAGGTAACCTTTCCCCTTATGACGTCATAAAGGGAAGATTCCAGATCGGCCCATCTGAGCTTTCATTTTCTCAAAGGCAGAGCAGGATACCCAGGGCTCGGTTTACACCTATCACCATTTCTAGCCACTGGGGGACCATAGGCAGGCTGGGGGAACTCATATTCATGTTAAAAAAACCTCAAAGTGACATTTTCAAATGTACCCTCTTACTTAAACTGTGGAGTATCCAATACGTTTCCCTGAGGATCACCTTTATAAACATGAATTAACCCTAACTTGTTTTCTCTTTAGAGCTGGAGGTCAGACTGAGTGACAGCGAGAAACAGCTTGAAGATCTGAAGACAGAAAACTCAGGTAACCCTCTGAAGGTTTCAAACTAACTTCAGATTATTAAATGTTATCTGAATAAAGAGGAACAAAATGTATTGTAGCTCAAACTGTGCATGTAGTGCTTCTTCAAACTGAAACTGTGGAGGATCCAGGAAGGTTCCCTGAGGAACGCCTTTATAAACATGAATGAGCCCTGATGGTTGTTTTTAGGGTTTTTTTCAGAATCTGCTGATCCTCTGAGCTGTGTAATATAAACCATTGTTATTGGGGTATTTTGAAAAGGACATTTTGTTTGTTTTGATTTTGTGTTTTTTAGTTCAGTCTGATAAGCTTTCCTTGGTGGAGTCCAGACTGACAGACGGACACAACAACACTACAGGTAGACTTGTATTTACACTCATCTTTCTATTCTGGACTTTACCTTAAATCCAGACTCAGTGAATGTATGAATGAATCATCTGATTGTTGATCAGCTCTGGAGGTAAGACTGAGATCCACTCAGACACAGCTGGAACAGCTGGAGAATCACACTGCAGGTAACATCATCAACTCTTCAATGCTACTTTCAGTTCATCATTAATTAAACCGTTAAATAAAACATGAATTGTTTCCTGTTCAGCTCTGGAGGTCAGACTGAGTGACGATGAGACACAGCTAGAAGATCTGAAGGCAGAAAACTCAGGTAACACTCTGAAGGTTTCAAACCAACTGCAGATTAATAAATGTTATCTGAATAACGTGGAAAATAATTGATTGTAGCTCAGACTGTGCATGTAGTGCTTCTTCAAACTGAAACTGTGGAGGATCCAGTAAGGTTCCCTGAGGAACTCCTTAATCATCCTGATAACACAGATGATTAAATTCACTTTTTATGTTTTGATGAAGACTTTGTTTTGATTTTGTGTTTTTAGTTCAGTCTGAGCAACTTTCTTTGATGGAGTCCAGACTGACAGACGGACACAACAACACTACAGGTAGGCTTATATTTACTTTATTATTTTCATCAACACAAGTGGTAATTAGGTATTAGGTGGTAATTAGTAATAAGGTTTTAGGTTAAAGCCAGCAAAGGCAACCTGACTGTTTTCTGGCTGGATTTGGCCAATGCCTATAGATCAATCCCTCACGCCCTCATCCATGCAGCATTGGACCACTCCCACATCCCTCAGCACATCAAGGGAATGATCCCCAGCTACTTTGGTGGAATCCACTTCAAACTCAGTGGCAAAGCCTGGAAAAGGGTTTCGTAACTGGCTGCACAATCTCCCCCATCCGCTTCGTCATGGGAATGACCCTCCTAATAACAGCTGCGGAGAAGGAAGCCCGGGGTCCAAAAATTAAGTCAGGCATCCGACAACCCCCAATAAGAGGTTACATGGACGACCTTACAGTGACGACCACAACCCAAGTGGATGCAAGGTGGGTGCTAACTGTTCTGGACCACATGGCAACGTGGGCCAGAATGAAGTTTAAGCCAAAGAAATCCAGGAGTATGGTGATCAGGAACGGGAAGTTGACCAACAGGTTCAAGCTGCATGTGCAAGAGGAAGTGATTCCATCGATAGAGGAGAATCCAATCAAGTGCCTCGGAAAGTGGTTCGATGACTCACTTACTGACAGGAACAACATAGCCAGTAAGGAAAAGCAGATAGAAGAATGGATGAGGAGGATCGAAAAATCAGGGCTCCCTGGGAAGTTTAAAGCATGGCTCTATCAACATGGACTGTTGCCAAGACTCATGTGGCTGCTGACTGTATATGAAGTCCTGATGACACGTTGAAGGAGTGGAAAGGAAGATCAATAAGTACCTCCGAAAGTGGTTGGGAATCCCTCCAAGCTTCACTGCAGTATGCCTCTACATAAGATCAGAGCAGCTCCAACTTCCTCTGTCATCCGTGGTTGAGGAATTCAAAGTTGCAAAGTGCAGAGTTGTAATGATATACAGAGACTCCCAGGATGAACAAGTCAAGATGAACATGCAAGTGGGCAGCTGATTCATCTGTTGCACAAGCTGAGAGCATGTTGAAGCTACATGATATCATTGGAGTGCCATGCACGGGAAGACAGGGTCTTGGAACCTCCAATTTCCAACAGTGGAGGAAGGCAGGAACCAGTGACAGAAGAGCCATGATTCAAGAGAAGGTACAGAACCTGGAAGAGGAAGGACAAAGGTCAAGGGCAGTGGACCTAGCTTCCCAAGGAGCCTGGACCAAATGGAATCTTCCCAAGAAGAAGATCACCGACGGGTCCGACGGGTCCCGATGGTACCCGACGGGCCTGGCCGGGTTTGGACAGATATTTAGAAATTATGGTCGGGTTCGGGTCGGGCTCGGTCACATCAGCGCAATAAGGCATTTGTTGTAAAATGGTGCTGCGGCTCCTTTAAGATAGCTCAGTGTGTGTGTGTAAAGTGGACAGAAGAGAGATAGAGAAAGAGGAAGCAGACGTGTAGATGCGACCGGAGCAGAGTTGGTGGAATAAGGTTAAGTTTTGTAGCCAACACAGTGTGTGCGGTGTCCGAGATAAACCCCGGACTGAAATCCAAGTTCATTAATTTGCTCGCCAGAAACGGGATATAACCCTAACGTTATATAACGTTGGCCCTGGAGGTAACGAGTCTCCCCTGGTTTTCTGATCACGGTCGGAAACGAAGCAATCAGGAAAGGTTAACACATTGAGCATTTTAAATTAAACAGCTGTTGACATTTCCGAATGCCTTCCTATAGTTTAAGCTTTCCACACAAACAAACGTACGTATGTCTCATTAGTATAAGAAAAAAAATTAGATTTTAACTGTGTCGGGCTCGGACAGAAAGATTCGGCGCGATCCGGACTCTAGTGTGAACAGGCCTTTGAAAGGAAGAGGGCCAAATACCAAGACCTTCTGCATGACTGCAGGGGGAATGGATGGCAGGCATGGCTGTTCCCGGTCGAGGTCGGCTGTAGAGGATTTCCTGCTCAGTCAGTGTGGAGAATGCTCGCAGCCATTGGAATGACAGGGAAGGAGAGAAAGACAGCAGCTCACAGGATGGGGAAGGCAGCGGAAAGAGCCTCTTGCTGGTTATGGAGCAGGAGGGAGGAGTTGAGCTGGAAGCCAGGAGGGGAAGATGGGCAGTGACTTGGCCACCACTGCCGACCCACCATCAGGAGGGTGTTGCGGATAAGGGTCGAAACACCCAATGAACGATGGGTACCGCCTGATGACATCAACCCCTCCTGGCCAAGGCTACATTCACTTAAAGGGGTGATAGAATGATTATATAGGGTATTTCACACTGTTCCTTAAGGTCTCCTAATAGGGTATGTAACATTGGTTGGGCTGAAAATTGCCCGAATGCTATTTTTTGGGCCCTTAACTACCCTGTGAATATGGCCCTATTTGTAACAAGAGCTTTTCTTCCTAATATGGTATGCTCATGAATATTTAGATGAGCTGCGAGCTGATTGGTTTGAGCGAACCACATACAAACACATTGGAGACGAGACAGAAGGTCTCATATTTCAGACACTGCAATGTTACTAAATTCACTTCTGAGATTTTTTTATGCGAGAACTTGACTATAGAAAGTTCAAATATGGGCCGTTTTATGAAAATTGATGGCTAATTGCAAATTTGGTAAGATGTGTCGGATTTCAGGAGGTCCACACTGCGCTCCATACCCAGCGGAAAGTCACCGTTTCTGGGTTACTGGACAACGGGGCTCGGGGCTCCACGGAGCTGGCCGGCTGCCGGCATAACTATAGTATATTTACAGTTTGAATTTCGTCACGCCACTTAAAGCTACCCTAAGGTCTTACAAAGCTAATGCTTGTTTCCGATTTCAATTTAATGCATTTTTGTGAATAGGAGGGGTTTCGTTAGCTGCTAGTGTCCATTCAATCCTATGGGTAGCTAAAGATCAAGGCTAGCTAGCTAGCTAGACTTTCGGCATAACTATAATATATTTACAGTTTGAATTTTGTCACGCCACTTATATAACAGCTACCCTAAGGTCTAACAAAGCTAACGCTTGTGTCCGATTTCAGTTTAATGCATTTTTGTGAATTTGAGGGGTTTCGTTAGCTGCTGGTGTCCCTTCAATCCTATGGGTAAAGATCGCGGCTAGCTGCAGGCCCTGGAGCTCCGTCAGGGCCTCGGCATTTGGTAGTCCAGTAACCCAGAAACGGTGACTTTGCGTGGGTATGATGCGCCGCGGACTTCTGGTCGTGACAGAGATCCATCTACCTCACAGCAAGCCGGGGTCTGTAAAGGAGGACACGCCAGGCGGCGAGGCAGCACCGGTCGCTGTCACGTTAGCCTGCTGAGCTCCTGCTGAACTGCGACACACAGTCGGACAAAATTTGCAATTAGCCATCAATTTTCGTAAAACGGCCCATATTTGACCTCTACATAGTTGATTTCTCGCATAAAAAAGTCTGAGAAGTGAATTTAGTATTTAAATAGCGGACCTCTGGAGATCTGCATGACCTAGCTAGATTCAGAAGACTAAGCTGACCTCAGGTCAGTGGTGTAGCCTATGCAAATGTTGGGGTGTGACAAAGACAAGGAGTTGAGGAGTTGACGTCAACTTTTAGCTTTGTTGAGATTCGCCCGTTTTCAGCAGCAGTTTCAAATTGTGAGATTTGCAGAGGAAAGGGATTTTGAGGTTCTATGTATGTCCTATTTACCCTCCAAACTGTCGTTTTTCAACTATGACAAGGTAAAATCGGGTTTGCATTCTATCACCCCTTTAAGGTGAATGAAGGTGAGAAGCATTTTCGGATGTATTTGTAATCAATCAGATATTTACAGTTTTCTCTGTAGAGCTGGAGGTCAGACTACGTGACAGTGAGAAACAGCTGGAAGAACTGACGGCAGAAAACACAGGTAACACTCTTGAAGGTTTCAAACTATATATAGATTTATTGTAGTGTGTTATTATATATAAATACATTAGCTATCACCGTCATACAAAATGATGAGTTTGGAGCAGAGTCAAAGTTTTTAGCTCAATGAAAAAATAAATCTAAATGAAATTGTGGAGTATCCAACATAGTTCCCTGAGGAACTCCTTTATCTAAATTAACCCTAGACTGATCATCTTTCTTTGATGGAGTCCAGACTGACAGATTGATTAGATATTTACTGTTTCCTGTTCAGCTCTGGAGGTCAGACTGAGTGTTAATGAGAAACAGCTGGAAGATCTGAAGACAGAAAACTCAGTTCAGTCTCAACAGCTTTCCTCGTTGGAGTCCAGACTGAATACCATACACAAAAACACTACAGGTTGATTTATTTTTATATTTAATATTTGTATCAACACTAGTGGTAATTAGTTATTAATTAATAAGATACTTACTGTTTTCTCTTTAGAGCTGGAGGTCAGACTGAGTGTCGGTGACAAACAGCTGGCAGATCTGAAGACAGAAAACACAGGTACAAACCATAAGGCGCTGACACACCAACCCGATAATCGGCCGTCGGACAGTCTGTCTACGTTTCCCTGGGGGACACCTTTATCAACCTAAATTAACCCTAAACTGTTTTCTCTTTAGAGCTGGAGGTCAGACTGAGTGACAGTGAGAAACAGCTGGAAGATCTGAAGACAGAAAACACAGGTACAACCCTTAAACATATCTTTAGACTGAAACTGTGGAGGATCCAGGAAGGTTCCCTGAGGAACTCCTTTATAAACATGAATGAGTCCTGATGGTTGTTTTGAGGGTTTTTTTCAGAATCTGCTGATCCTCTGAGCTGTGTAATATAAACCATTGTTATTGGGGTATTTTGAAAAGGACATTTTGTTTGTTTTGATTTTGTGTTTTTTAGTTCAGTCTGATAAGCTTTCCTTGGTGGAGTCCAGACTGACAGACGGACACAGCAACACTACAGGTAGACTTGTATTTACACTCATCTTTCTATTCTGGACTTTACCTTAAATCCAGACTCTGTGAATGAATGAATGAATCATCTGATTGTTGATCAGCTCTGGAGGTAAGACTGAGATCCACTCAGACACAGCTGGAACAGCTGGAGAATCACACTGCAGGTAACATCATCAACTCTTCAATGCTACTTTCAGTTCATCATTAATTAAACCGTTAAATAAAACATGAATCATTTCCTGTGCAGCTTTGGAGGTCAGACTGAGTGACGATGAGACACAGCTGGAAGATCTGAAGACAGAAAACACAGGTACACACCTTAAACTTATCCTTCTACTTAAACTGTGGAGGATCCAACATGGTTCCCTGAGGAACTCCTTTATAAACCTGAATTAATACTAAACTGTTTTCTCTTTAGAGCTGGAGGTCAGACTGAGTGACAGCGAGAAACAGCTGGAAGATGTAAAGAAAGAAAACACAGGTACAAACCTTAAAGTGCTCATATTATGTTTCATTTTCAGGTTCATAATTGTATTTTGAGGTTGTATCAGAATAGGTTTACATGGTTTAATTTTCAAAAAACACCATGTTTTTGTTGTACTGCTCATTGCTGCAGCTCCTCTTTTCACCCTGTGTGTTGAGCTCTCTGTCTTAGCTACAGAGTGAGACATCTCACTTCTGTTGCATCTTTGTTGGGAGTCGCACATGCGCAGTACCTAGGTAAGGACTACTAGCCAGTCAGAAGCAGAGTATGAGGGCGTGCCCTGACAGTACCTAGGTAAGGACTACTAGCCAGTCAGAAGCAGAGTATGAGGGCCCTGACAGTACCTAGGTAAGGACTACTAGCCAGTCAGAAGCAGAGTATGAGGGTGTGCCCTGACAGTACCTAGGTAAGGACTACCAGCCAGTCAGAAGCAGAGTATGAGGGCGTGCACTGACAGTACATAGGTAAGGACTACAAGCCTGTCAAAAGCAGAGTATGAGGGCCCTGACAGTACCTAGGTAAGGAGTACTAGCCAATCAGAAGCAGAGTATGAGGGTGTGCCCTGACAGTACCTAGGTAAGGACTACTAGCCAGTCAGAAGCAGAGTATGACGGCGTGCACTGACAGTAGCTAGGTAAGGACTACTAGCCAGTCAGAAGCAGAGTATGACGGCATTCCACGCTGGCAGCTAGGCGAGCATTATAACGTGTGTTACAAAGTGACGGAAGTTGGTCACGGAAGTAAAGGCTGGACTACAATAGAGCTGTTTGGAGCAGTTTGTGAACAGTTATGGAGTATCCAACATGGTTCCCTGAGGAACTCCTTTATAAACTTGAATTAACCCTAGACTGATCATCTTTCTTTGATGGAGTCCAGACTGACAGATTGATTAGATATTTACTGTTTCCTGTTCAGCTCTGGAGGTCAGACTGAGTGTTAATGAGAAACAGCTGGAAGATCTGAAGACAGAAAACTCAGTTCAGTCTGAACAGCTTTCCTCGTTGGAGTCCAGATTGAATACCATACACAAAAACACTACAGGTTGATTTATTTTTATATTTAATATTTGTATCAACACTAGTGGTAATTAGTTATTAATTAATAAGATACTTACTGTTTTCTCTTTAGAGCTGGAGGTCAGACTGAGTGTCGGTGACAAACAGCTGGCAGATCTGAAGACAGAAAACACAGGTACAAACCATAAGGCGCTGACACACCAACCCGATAATCGGCCGTCGGACAGTCTGTCTCACGTTTCCCTGGGGGACACCTTTATCAACCTAAATTAACCCTAAACTGTTTTCTCTTTAGAGCTGGAGGTCAGACTGAGTGACAGTGAGAAACAGCTGGAAGATCTGAAGACAGAAAACACAGGTACAACCCTTAAACATATCTTTAGACTGAAACTGTGGAGGATCCAGGAAGGTTCCCTGAGGAACTCCTTTATAAACATGAATGAGTCCTGATGGTTGTTTTGAGGGTTTTTTTCAGAATCTGCTGATCCTCTGAGCTGTGTAATATAAACCATTGTTATTGGGGTATTTTGAAAAGGACATTTTTTTTGTTTTGATTTTGTGTTTTTTTAGTTCAGTCTGATAAGCTTTCCTTGGTGGAGTCCAGACTGACAGACGGACACAACAACACTACAGGTAGACTTGTATTTACACTCATCTTTCTATTCTGGACTTTACCTTAAATCCAGACTCAGTGAATGAATGAATGAATCATCTGATTGTTGATCAGCTCTGGAGGTAAGACTGAGATCCACTCAGACACAGCTGGAACAGCTGGAGAATCACACTGCAGGTAACATCATCAACTCTTCAATGCTACTTTCAGTTCATCATTAATTAAACCGTTAAATAAAACATGAATCATTTCCTGTGCAGCTTTGGAGGTCAGACTGAGTGACGATGAGACACAGCTGGAAGATCTGAAGACAGAAAACACAGGTACACACCTTAAACTTATCCTTCTACTTAAACTGTGGAGGATCCAACATGGTTCCCTGAGGAACTCCTTTATAAACCTGAATTAATACTAAACTGTTTTCTCTTTAGAGCTGGAGGTCAGACTGAGTGACAGCGAGAAAAAGCTGGAAGATGTAAAGAAAGAAAACACAGGTACAAACCTTAAAGTGCTCATATTATGTTCATTTTCATGTTCATAATTACATTTTGAGGTTGTATCAGAATAGGTTTACATGGTTTAATTTTCAAAAAACACTATGTTTTTGTTGTACTGCTCATTGCTGCAGCTCCTCTTTTCACCCTGTGTGTTGAGCTCTCTGTCTTAGCTACAGAGTGAGACATCTCACTTCTGTTGCATCTTTGTTGGGAGTCGCACATGCGCAGTACCTAGGTAAGGACTACTAGCCAGTCAGAAGCAGAGTATGAGGGCGTGCCCTGACAGTAGCTAGGTAAGGACTACTAGCCAGTCAGAAGCAGAGTATGAGGGCGTGCACTGACAGTACATAGGTAAGGACTACAAGCCTGTCAAAAGCAGAGTATGAGGGCCCTGACAGTACCTAGGTAAGGACTACCAGCCAGTCAAAAGCAGAGTATGAGGGCGTGCTGACAGTACCTAGGTAAGGACTACTAGCCAGTCAGAAGCAGAGTATGAGGGCGTGCTGACAGTACCTAGGTAAGGACTACTAGCCAGTCAGAAGCAGAGTATGACGGCATGCCACGCTGGCAGCTAGGCGAGCATTATAACGTGTGTTACAAAGTGACGCAAGTTGGTCACGGAAGTAAAGGCTGGACTACAATAGAGCTGTTTGGACGAGTTTGTGAACAGTTATGGAGTATCCAACATGGTTCCCTGAGGAACTCCTTTATAAACTTGAATTAACCCTAGACTGATCATCTTTCTTTGATGGAGTCCAGACTGACAGATTGATTAGATATTTACTGTTTCCTGTTCAGCTCTGGAGGTCAGACTGAGTGTTAATGAGAAACAGCTGGAAGATCTGAAGACAGAAAACTCAGTTCAGTCTCAACAGCTTTCCTCGTTGGAGTCCAGACTGAATACCATACACAAAAACACTACAGGTTGATTTATTTTTATATTTAATATTTGTATCAACACTAGTGGTAATTAGTTATTAATTAATAAGATACTGTTTTCTCTTTAGAGCTGGAGGTCAGACTGAGTGTCGGTGACAAACAGCTGGCAGATCTGAAGACAGAAAACACAGGTACAAACCATAAGGCGCTGACACACCAACCCGATAATCGGCCGTCGGACAGTCTGTCTACGCTTCCCTGGGGGACACCTTTATCAACCTAAATTAACCCTAAACTGTTTTCTCTTTAGAGCTGGAGGTCAGACTGAGTGACAGTGAGAAACAGCTGGAAGATCTGAAGACAGAAAACACAGGTACAACCCTTAAACATATCTTTAGACTGAAACTGTGGAGGATCCAGGAAGGTTCCCTGAGGAACTCCTTTATAAACATGAATGAGTCCTGATGGTTGTTTTGAGGGTTTTTTTCAGAATCTGCTGATCCTCTGAGCTGTGTAATATAAACCATTGTTATTGGGGTATTTTGAAAAGGACATTTTTTTTGTTTTGATTTTGTGTTTTTTAGTTCAGTCTGATAAACTTTCCTTGGTGGAGTCCAGACTGACAGACGGACACAACAACACTACAGGTAGACTTGTATTTACACTCATCTTTCTATTCTGGACTTTACCTTAAATCCAGACTCAGTGAATGAATGAATGAATCATCTGATTGTTGATCAGCTCTGGAGGTAAGACTGAGATCCACTCAGACACAGCTGGAACAGCTGGAGAATCACACTGCAGGTAACATCATCAACTCTTTAATGCTACTTTCAGTTCATCATTAATTAAACTGTTAAATAATAATGAATCGTTTCCTGTGCAGCTTTGGAGGTCAGACTGAGTGACGATGAGACACAGCTGGAAGATCTGAAGACAGAAAACACAGGTACACACCTTAAACTTATCCTTCTACTTAAACTGTGGAGGATCCAACATGGTTCCCTGAGGAACTCCTTTATGAACCTGAATTAATACTAAACTGTTTTCTCTGTAGAGCTGGAGGTCAGACTGAGTGACAGCGAGAAAAAGCTGGAAGATGTAAAGAAAGAAAACACAGGTACAAACCTTAAAGTGCTCATATTATTTTCATTTTCAGGTTCATAATTGTATTTTGAGGTTGTATCAGAATAGGTTTACATGGTTTAATTTTCAAAAAACACCATGTTTTTGTTGTACTGCTCATTGCTGCAGCTCCTCTTTTCACCCTGTGTGTTGAGCTCTCTGTCTTAGCTGCAGAGTGAGACATCTCACTTCTGTTGCATCTTTGTTGGGAGTCGCACATGCGCAGTACCTAGGTAAGGACTACTAGCCAGTCAGAAGCAGAGTATGAGGGCGTGCCCTGACAGTACCTAGGTAAGGACTACCAGCCAGTCAGAAGCAGAGTATGAGGGCAGGCCCTGACAGTACCTAGGTAAGGACTACTAGCCAGTCAGAAGCAGAGTATGAGGGCAGGCCCTGACAGTACCTAGGTAAGGACTACCAGCCAGTCAGAAGCAGAGTATTAGGGTGTGCCCTGACAGTACCTAGGTAAGGACTACCAGCCAGTCAGAAGCAGAGTATGAGGGCGTGCACTGACAGTACCTAGGTAAGGTGTACAAGCCTGTCAAAAGCAGAGTATGAGGGCCCTGACAGTACCTAGGTAAGGAGTACTAGCCAATCAGAAGCAGAGTATGAGGGTGTGCCCTGACAGTACCTAGGTAAGGACTACTAGCCAGTCAGAAGCAGAGTATGACGGCGTGCACTGACAGTAGCTAGGTAAGGACTATCAGCCAGTCAGAAGCAGGGTATGAGGGTGTGCCCTGACAGTCCCTAGGTAAGGGCTACCAGCCTGTCAAAAGCAGAGTATGAGGGTGTGCCCTGACAGTACCTAGGTAAGGACTACTAGCCAGTCAGAAGCAGAGTATGACGGCGTGCACTGACAGTAGCTAGGTAAGGACTATCAGCCAGTCAGAAGCAGGGTATGAGGGCGTGTCCTGACAGTATCTAGTTAAGGACTACCACCCAGTCAGAAGCAGAGTATGAGGGCGTGCCCTGACAGTACCTAGGTAAGTACTAGCCAGTCACAAGGAGAGTATGAGGGCATGCCACGCTGGCAGCTAGGCAAGCATTATAACGCATGTTACAAAGTGACGCACGTTGGTCACGGAAGTAAAGGCAAGGCGAGGTCGGTGACTCGAGTCTGTTTGCTGTGTTCCGTGCCGTCGTCAGTTGGAGGAGCCGTCGGCCTTCATTTGGGCCTATTTGACTTGTTGAATCAGCCAGTGGGCAGTCGGACTCAATGACCCATCTGATTGGTGGAGTGCTAACCCTTGACTAGATCGGTCGGCCCTCGGGTTGGTGTGTCAGAGCCTTTAAACATATCTTTAGACTGAAACTGTTGAGGATCCAATACGTTTCCCTGGGGGACACCTTTATGAACCTAAATTAACCCTAAACTGTGTTCTCTTTAGAGCTGGAGGTCAGACTGAGTGACAGCGAGAAACAGCTGGAAGATCTGAAGACAGAAAACACAGGTACAACCCTTCAACATATCTTTAGACTGAAACTGTGGAGGATCCAGGAAGGTTCCCTGAGGAACTCCTTTATAAACGTGAATACAGGGACACAGGGAAAGCTTAGATCAAAGCTCACTTCGGAGGACATCTTGGTGGACCAAGCCTGAACTTGATGTCTGTAGCTAGGGAAACTTAGACTCTGTTTTTGTGAATCCACAGGTGTGTTGTAACTCTTATGCTGGACTCCATAAACTTTGCTGAACTGAACTCTTCATCTCAGATTGATTCTTGTGTTTTGGTAACTTAAGTCCGATTAAAGAAGGCGCGGGAATTAGGTAATTGGAGTCAGATTTCTCTGGCCTTAGGGCCTTATTTAGGGCCTGTCTTTAAAGGTCGTGACACACTGACCCGACAATCGGCCGTCTGACAGTCTGACGAGGTCGGTGACTCAAGTCTGGTCGGTGTGTTCTGTGCCGCCGTCCGTTGGAGGAGCTGTCGGCTTCATTTTGGCCGACCTGACATGTTCAGTCAGAGACAGGACAGTCGGCCTCAATGACCAATCTGATTGGTGGAGTGCTAACCCGGAAATGACGAGCGGTATGAGTGACGAACGCCTTTTAAACTGACCTTTGTTGATGTGAAATGAAGACAGATTCAGCAGCTGCACGGCCTGTTTCTCTCTTCAAATGTTTCCAGAAACACGTTTCAGTGAACTATTTTAGTCCAATATGAGATCGTATTCTGAACGAGACGCCATGATGCCCGTTGTAACATCTGGGAGTAACCAGACCCACATGACGCGTTCGTCCAATCAGCTGCCGGTTTTTATTTTTGGGTGACAATAAAGATTAGCGCCGCCTGCTGTTATGGAGACGTATTACGTCTGGTCTCTTCGGTGTTCTGAGGAATGTTTTTGACCGACTGATCAGCCCGACTGCCTTTCCTGCCGACGGTCGGCCGTCTGGTCGGTGTGTCACAACCTTAAGACATATTCCCAACAGTTCCCTGAGGAACTCCTTCATAAACATGAATGAACCCTGATGGTAGTTGTGAGGGGTCTTTACAGAACTTGCTGATCATCTGAGCTGACTAATAAACATATTATTACGTTATTGAAGCCTTTTGAAGAAGACATTTGTTTGTTTTGATTTTGTGTTTTCAGTTCAGTCTGATCAACTTTCCTTGATGGAGTCCAGACTGACAGACGGACACAACAACACTACAGGTAGACTTATATTTACTTTATTATTTTCATCAACACAAGTAGTAATTAGGTGTTAATTAATCAGATATTTACTGTTTAGGGCTGGAGGTCAGACTGAGTGTTAGTGAGAAACAGCTGGAAGATCTGAAGACAGAAAACTCAGGTAACCCTCTGAAGGTTTCAAGCTAACAGCAGATTAATCTCAAGCTGAAATTTGTGTTAAAAGTCAGTCAATATGATCTTTTTAGACCCGTTTGATTCAATTTCATTTTTATTTATAAGGGACAATGTGCAATTAAAACGTAAATGTGACCATTTGATGCATGGCACCAGAGTTAGCCTTAAACATCTGCAGTCTCACAGGAAGCAGAAATACAACGTTTTTTAAATCATACATCGCTCAATAAGTAAACAACAAGTAGCAAATAGCAGAATATTACATTTCATATCACAGATACACACACACACACACACACAGACACACTCACACACACACGCGCACATACACACACACACACACACAGACACACACACACACACACACACACAGACACACACACACACACACACACACACACACACACACACACGCGCACACACACACACACACACACACACACACACACACTCACACACACACACACACACACACACACACACACACACACACACACACACACACACACACTCACACACACACACACACACACACGTGCGCACACACACACACACACACACACACACTCACATACACACACATACACAGACACACTCACACACGCGCGCACACGCACACAGACACACACACGTGCGCACACACACACAGAGACACACACACATGCACACATACACACACACACACACACACAATCACACACACACACACACACACACACACAGACACAATCACACACACACACACGTGCGCACACACACACACACACACACACACACACACACACACACACACACACACACACACACACACACACACACACAGCACACACACACACACACACACACATACACACACACACACACACACACACACACACATGCACACATACACACACACACACACACACACACACACACACACACACAGACAGACAGACACACACACACACATACACACCTCATCAGCCCCACTGGAGAGAAGAGTGAGACTTAAAGTGATTAGGATGATTAACTAACAGTGTGTGTGCATGGTTGAGATATTTTTAGGTGATTTTTTGGATTAGCTTTGAAGCTCCTAACCTAACCACAGCGTTTACACTGTCTGGGACAGTATCCCATTGGTTAAGGGCTTTGACAGAGAAAGCTGCCCAAAGGCT
This sequence comes from Sander vitreus, assembly GCF_031162955.1. NCBI lineage: Eukaryota > Metazoa > Chordata > Actinopteri > Perciformes > Percidae > Sander > Sander vitreus. The sequence continues at coordinate 29,027,415 of NC_135874.1, read as the reverse complement.
GAAGAGTGAAAGGGTCCAGTGTAGTTATGTATGGAGGCTATGATCATGCATCAAATTATTTGACCAACATAACAACAGAGCAGAACAAACTGTCTAAACTTTCTTCTTGTTTTCTCAGTTTTCAGCGTCAGATTAAATGAAACTGACGACATTCTGCAGCAGCTCAAAAACACCAACTCAGGTTTGGACTTCTTTTGGTTTCAACCAGAAAATATTTCAACTTCACAATAACGTGTTAATATATACAGTAACATCTTAATACAGGGATCTTCAACAGGGGGTCCGCGACCCCTAGGTGGGTCCTCAGAGTCAATGCAGGAGGGCTGCAAAATGATTATTTAATCATTTTTGAAAGTTTTTTCCCCCCCAAAATTTAAATATTAACATGAATCCAACATATTATTAGCAAAAATAAATCAGCTTATTCCTCAAAAACATCAACAAACATGGAGGATACGGTGACTGGCCTGTAAGGTAGCCATCAGTTGAGCTCATGGATTCACTGTGTGTTTGACATTAAGTCATGCTGATATATGAATATGTAAATAACTGTAATAGCTTAGTAATGTATGCAACATAAAAGGGTTTGTGTAACGGCTTTAGGCCACCCTGCGCGTTACTGTAGGCCCAGATTATTATGCAACTTCATTTTATTCAATACATGTAGTAAAGGGGTCCCTGCTCGTCTCTCTTTCAGGTTAGGGGTCCTTAATATATTAAGACCCCCGTCTTAAAATATTAAACAATAGTAACTGATAGTAATCAATAAGCACATTTACTGTGGATCGAAATCACACACACTAACACTCTGATTCTTATCGGGAGCATATTTCAGTCCCTCCAGAAAAACCTGATCATGTGATCTCATAACTCATTGCATAATCAGCCAAAGTCTGCATATTTATTTCGGGGGGGGGGGCACTTTCGCCGCATAAATGGCAGATTTCCGCACAAAATATGCGGGGCTTGCATGATGTCATAATCCCCGCATTTTGGTTGCTAAAAAGTCCCAAATATCTTATCAGAAAGATGAAAAATGTTGTGTTTACGTCACACAAGAGCAGCTGTTTCCCTGCTGCCATGAGAAGGTTATGAAGTGACGTCATTACGTGACGTGAACATCCTCTAAAAGCTGTAAACCGCGATGAAGCCACGATGACATCACAGTTTTTGGAAGTTCCTGCAGTTTCATCGCATAAATATCCCACATATTCCATCACATTTTTTAAGAAAACGTGACGCATAATTAAGGATTTTAGACCAAAACCATCACAGAATAACTCTGGAAGGACTGAATAAAAGCTGAAGTGAAACGTTCCCCCCAGGTGAGCTGAAGGTGGCGTTCTCGGCCGGTCTGACTGATTCAGGAGCAGTCGGACCGTTCGACACGGAGACGACTCTGACCTTCTCCAAAACCATCACCAACATCGGCCGAGCCTACAACCAGACTGCAGGTAAACCACATCGCTTTAAAGGCCCCATCTTTAACACATGTTCATCTTTAGTCAAAGAGGTCGGGCTCCTATCTTTCACCCGGCGCAGCGCAAAGCCCGACCCAAGTGTCTTTGCCAGTTTAAATAGCAAATGCACCTGCGGCCATCTGTGGCCCATGGCTGGTCTTACAGGGAGGTGTGTTCAGGTACATTCTGGGCGTGCTGGTCTTACAGGGAGGTGTGTTCAGGTACATTCTGGGCGTGCTGGTCTTACAGGGAGGTGTGTTCAGGTGCATTCTGGGCGTGCTGGTCTTACAGGGAAGTGTGTTCAGGTGCATTCTGGGCGTGCTGGTCTTACAGGGAGGTGTGTTCAGGTACATTCTGGGCGTGCTGGTCTTACAGGGAGGTGTGTTCAGGTGCATTCTGGGCGTGCTGGTCTTACAGGGAGGTGTGTTCAGGTGCATTCTGGGCGTGCTGGTCTTGCTCGATGGTGTTTTAAGCCTTCAATGTTGCCTACCAGGCAACTAACCCTAAACACACACACACACACACACACACACACACACACACACACTTACACACATACTCACACACACACACACACACACACACACACACACACACACACACACACACACACGCTCTCACACACACACACACACACACACACACACACACACACACTCTTACACTCATACTCTCACACACACACACACACACATACAGTGGAGGAAGGTCTGGACATGCGAGACTAATGTTCCCTGCTCTGTGTCTGTCAGGTGTGTTCACGGCTCCCGTCAGAGGACTTTACTTCTTCAGCTTCACAGCTGCAGATTACCTGAAAGGTTACATGGGTCTCTACCTGTACAGGAACAACCAGCCAATCCTCTTCAACCTGGACCTGAACGACCACGGCGGCTACGCGTCCACGTCCAATGCCATCGCTCTGCAGCTGGAGGAGGGCGACAAGGTCCGCCTCAGTCTGCCGGCCAGCTACAGGCTCTACGACGACTCCCGAAACTTCAGCGTCTTCTCCGGCTTCCTGCTGTTCGCCCTCTGATGGGACAGTCCCAGCATCAGGGTATGAGTGAGACTTCCTGTCTGCATAAACTATCCTTGCAGCTGTCAGATTGGACCGGAAACACTGGACTTTTATTTTGGTAGTGACTTCCTGTGGTTACTACCAGGATGGACGTGTTTACATCAATGAAGCTCATAAATATTAAAAGGTAAGCTGGTTTTTATTCTACCCTGGACTCTATGTATCCATGTGTGTGTGTCTGAGTGTCTGATGGAACATCAATCTGTGAAACTGGTCCAGTATTAAACCAGAACCAAACAGGACTAATGTTCAGCAGCAGTTAGTAACAAGCTGTAATGTTACCCTACAGGACTAATGTTCAGCAGCAGTTAGAGTCACTAAAAGGTCTGTTGTTGCTGCTGACAGACTCAGATTATTATTCTAAGTGTCTGACAACATTATGGGATGGATCCCTGCAGAGATAGACCTTTTAGTTTAACATGAAACAGCCCCGAAATCACCATCACCAAACTACACCAGACTCCATGTAAATAATCAGGACTTTTAGCGTGTATAGAGCCAGCATATCTCCACATGTAAATGGGTGAATTAAGGGTTTATTTCAACCAAACCAGAGTGGTGATTGTTGGAACAGTGGAAAGATGAACCAAGACGGCTTTTGATAGTTTTATTTAGTTTCTGTCCACTTTGAATGAAGTGTGTTTTACCATGATAAAAGTCCTGATTATTTACATGGAGACTGGTGGGTTTGGTGATGCAGCGGTCTCTCTTAATACAGGACCTATTTTAAAGATCGTTGCTCTCATCGGTCACTAAGACATGAAACAGAGTTTCAGGTTGAAGAATACTGAAGCTTCCCTTTAACCTTT
>NC_135874.1:29014071-29019071 GCF_031162955.1 Sander vitreus | reverse complement strand
GCTGCTCAGTAACGCTCAGCCATCACCGGGAAAGAGACGTCACTGGTCTCCGTCCAGAGACACGGGGTCTGCTGCTCCATTATATATACTTTATGGTCTATAGAGGGTTGAATCTTCACTGATCTCCCGATTATCATGTCTTTGATTAGATATCTCGATGCGTCAAACATGTTTCTATTAAAGCCATGTAGGATATTTAATTCATAGCTTTTCAAGCTTCAACAACCAAACATTCTGCAGTGATCTGATACTAAATAAACTGGATATTAAAACTACAGCACTGAGCACACGGCACTTCCTGAATGTGCAAAACATACCAGAATATGTAAATAGAAAGGTTGTTAGGCAGACATTACATTATAAACAGAAATAATCGTCCATGTCCACGATTCCATGCATCCATTATTTGATTAATTTCAACACCTGTAATGGTCTAGACCTAGTCTCTCTGTGAAGGGTCCTGAGATACTCCCGTTAGGATCTGACACTATTAATACAATGTGACTGAATAGGAAGGAGGGAAATGCTGAGAGAAAGAAGTGAGGGATGACAAACAGAGAGTGGAAGGTCTCACCCGTGAGTACGGAGCGAGAGGAGGAGGATCGGGGGGGGAGCCAGAGCCCAGCGCCCCGACGCAGAGACGACAGGATGAAGGGATGAAGAGGAGGAGGAGGAGGATGAGAGTCCAAACCTGCGTCATCGCTGCTGCTGGGAGTCTGTGGCTCTGCATCCTGAGGGGGCGGGGTCAGCGGCGACACGGAGACCGGCGGAGGCCGCGAGGATGGCGAGGACAGCGAGGCGAGGGATGGCTTGTCGGGGAGCGGCCTGCTGCTGCCGGGGACCCGTGCCTGGAGGCTGCGGGGGGGCGGGTTACCGTGGTTACCGATAACGACAGGGATGATGGCAGCGTGCGGGGGCGTGGCCAGTGCGGCGTTGGAGGGCACCACAGCAACCAGAGGAAGAGAAGAAGGAGGTGGAGCGTCTTTGACCTGAGAGGAGGTGGCGAGATCCTCGCCAGGGTTGGGGTCGGGGGGGTCGGGGTCGTTGAGGCCGTCGCCCACGGAGACGGAGCGAGACATCTTGGCCTTGGAGCTGGCGGTCGGGCTCATGTAGGAGCGGGACGCTGCTGGGGGGGCGGAGGGGGAGGGGGAGGAGGAGGACTTCCTGTGAGAGGAAAGAGCAGCGGTGACAGTTTCCTGCAGGGGGGAGCGGGGGGAGGCGGGGCCGGGTCTCTGAGGGGGAGGGGCTGTGGACGGGGGGCGTCTCGGGGAGGAGGGGAGGGTGGTGGGACGCTGCAGCTGAGGGGGGGCCGCTGGGGAGAGAGAGGAGTCACCTGAGGGAGAGAGGGAGAAAGACAGAGAGAGAAAGAGAGAGAGAGAGAGAGAGACAGAGAGAGAGAGAGAGACAGACAGAGAGAGAGAGAGACAGACAGAGAGAGAGAGAGAGAGACAGAGAGAGAGAGAGGGAGAGAGAGACAGAGAGAGGTTAAAGTCACTCATCAACAACACAAGAGTTTCTAACAGTGGTCGGAGGTTTCTGTCTGAGAGAGAGAGAGACAGAGGTCATGTGATGTGTTGTCAGACGTGATAGGAAGCAGATTAGTTCTGCTTCTGGAGCTAAAACTCTGTGTGGATGAAAACGCAGTAGTGTGGATGTAGCCTTAATGTTTCTGGTCACCTGTGTTTGCTGATGTTTCGAATCTTAATACAGCTCGGTATCGTTAAAAAATGTTCGATACCGTGAATTCGATACCAGTTACTGAACAATATTTTTTCGATACCAATTCTAGGGATGCACCGAATCCAGGATTCAGCTTCTGATTCGGCTGAATATTGGGCTTTTTGACGGGGTTGGGTTTGTGCTGAACCTTAGAGTTTTTTCCCAGGGAACCGAACCCTACGCTTACACTACGCGCACTACGCTGGTCGCCGTGATGACGGCGCCGTTGATTACGGGAAGGTGTTTACGTAGGTGGAGCTTCAATGCAGCAGGCTGAGAGGAAGTGGAAATGGAACTGGTGAGCAGAAAAAGTGTTGTTTGGCAGTACTTTCAGTCAAAAGAAGGCCATTCAAGTCCAGCTACATGTTCAATCTGCAATGCTGATTAGTCTGGTGGTGGCGAGGACCCTAAACAATACACAACATCACCGCTGTTACAACATCTGGTCTGAAACATCTGGAAGAATACGAGCTGAGCATGAAGGAATCTACAGACAGCAGCCAGAATGCAGCAACTTCAGGTACGGCAAAGGAAGGACAGTCACTGTTTACTTCATTAATGTGTTGACTGTGTTCATGGACTGAGGACGGGACGAGGATTCACCAGAATCTTAACCAGTGGATTCGGTATTCAGCCGAACCCCAAAACTGGATTCGGTGCATCCCTAACCAATTCCAATAAAGTAAAACCATTGATATTGGTATTGAAATTTGGTTTTGAATGGCATTGTTCGATACTCAATACTATGAACGCAATCCGGTCGATTCCTAAAAGCAAATTTTGTACCCATTTTGGTCTTACCTGTGTCCGTCAGCAGGTTCTGGACTGACTGAGCCTTCCGAAGCCCAGAGGAGGAGTTCAGATGGGAGGCAGCGGCTCGGGCCGCCGGGCCCAGGTTCCTCCTGGACTCCAGCGAAATTTGGACCTTTTTCTTTAGGGGGGAGGGCCGGTGGGCCTGCTGGGCTGCACCCTCCCCCTCTATCCGGCCCCGCAACCGATCCCAACCCTGCTCAGTTTGGTCCGGGGTCTGTTTCTGTGTTTGGTCCGGGGTTTGTTTGTGTGTTTGGTCCGGGTTCTGTTTGTGGGCTTGGTCTGGGCTCTGTTGTTGTGTTTGGTCTGGGGTCTGTTTCTGTGTTTGGTCAGGGGTCTGTTTGTGTGTTTGGTCCAGGTTCTGTTTCTGTGTTTGGTCAGGGGTCTGTATGTGTGTTTGGTCCAGGTTCTGTTTCTGTGTTTGGTCAGGGGTCTGTTTCTGTGTTTGGTCTGGCTTCCACGACACCCTGCTGTCTTGGTTCTGCTCCATCAGAGGGCGGACCTCGGAGACCAGAGGACGGGCCTTCACCCCCTCTCCTCCTCCCCCGGTGGTCCGAGACGGGAGAGGAATCACAGTCCGGCTGGGGAGGAGAGAAAGTGAGAGATTTTTCAACAAGGTACAACAAGTTTCTTGATAAACAATCAGATCTGTGTGATTTGATGGTTTACCTTCCAGCTGCATTCTGGGAGAGGAACCTGGACGAGATGCTGAGACTCTCACTGGAGCTGTGAGACGCTTTGCTCGGACTCCCTGTCAACACACACGTTACATGTTTTAATCCTCCCGGGATCATTGAATCCAACTGTTTCAACAGAAAACTCTGGACTCTCTGTTCCCTAAAAAAGTCAGCACTGTCAAGACGGTTTGCTTGAAACAATGTGTCAAAGTTTACCAAAGTTAAACTGGACATGAAAAACAAGTCCAAGTTTAGAGTACTCTAAAGAAAGTCAAAGACAAGTCTAAGTCTAAAGTCCTTAGAGACAAGTCTAGAGTACTCCAAGCAAGTCGAAGTCTAGAGTCCTCCGAGCAAGTCGAAGTCTGGAGTCCTTCAAGACAAGTCGAAGTCTAGAGTCCTCCGAGCAAGCCGAAGTCTAGAGTCCTTCGAGACAAGTTGAAGTCTAGAGTCCTCTGAGCAAGTCCAAGTCTAGTCCTTCGAGACAAGTCTAGAGTCCTCCGAGACAAGTCAAAGTCTAGAGTCCTCCAAGCAAGTCGAAGTCAAGAGTCCTCTGAGACAAGTCTAGAGTCCTCCGAGACAAGTCCAAGTCTAGAGTCCTCTGAGCAAGTCCAAGTCTAGAGTCCTTCGAGACAAGTCTAGAGTTCTCCGAGACAAGTCCAAGTCTAGAGTCCTCTGAGCAAGTCCAAGTCTAGAGTCCTTCGAGACAAGTCTAGAGTTCTCCGAGACAAGTCCAAGTCTAGAGTCCTCCGAGACAAGTCAAAGTCTAGAGTCCTCCAAGCAAGTCGAAGTCAAGAGTCCTCTGAGACAAGTCTAGAGTCCTCCGAGACAAGTCCAAGTCTAGAGTCCTCTGAGCAAGTCCAAGTCTAGAGTCCTTCAAGACAAGTCTAGAGTCCTCCAAGCAAGTCGAAGTCAAGATTCCTCCGAGACAAGTCCAAGTCTAGAGTCCTTCGAGACAAGTCTAGAGTTCTCCGAGACAAGTACAAGTCTAGAGTCCTCCGAGACAAGTCCAAGTCTAGAGTCCTCCGAGCAAGTCCAAGTCTAGAGTCCTCCGAGACAAGTCCAAGTCTAGAGTCCTTCGAGACAAGTCCTAGTCTAAAGTCCTCCGAGACAAGTCCTAGTCTGGAGTCCTTCAAGACAAGTTTGAGACTAGTTTGCTGCATGTCATTCCCCCTCTCTCTACCCTTCCTGTCTAAGCTATCCTATCAAATAAAGGCCTAAAATGGCAAAACATAGTCCAAGTCTAGAGTCCTTCAAGACAAGTCTAGAGTCCTTCAAGACAAGCCCAAGTCTAAAATCCTTCGAGGCAAGTCTAAAGTCCTTTAAGACAAGTCCAAGGCCGCGGGTTTGGTTCCGATCTGCGGCCCTTTGCTGCATGTCATTCCCCCTCTCTCTCCTCATTCATGTCTAAGCTGTCCTATTGAATAAAGGCCTAAAATAGCACAAAAGTCTAAAGTCCTTCAAGTTTTGTGCTGTAAACCTGAACTGCTGCTGCTTTGTGTATTTGTTTCTAGAGATGTTCTGATACAGATACCAGTGTCAGAAAAGCCTCCGATACTGCCTAAAACCCTGGTATCGGTATCGGCGAGTACGTGAGTTTATGCACCAATCCCATACACAATAACGTAATTTAGCCCTGAAGAAAGTAATACGTTTTGTTCGGTGTAGCTGTGTTTGAGACTGCGGCTGTACCTGAGTCTGAGAGGTCGGCCAGTTTGACAAAGTGTTCCTTCAGGAAAGCTTCCTGGTCTGGAGTCTGAGGGACGATCTGCGAGACTCTGACCTCTCCTCCTTCTC
>NC_135874.1:28983447-28988524 GCF_031162955.1 Sander vitreus | reverse complement strand
AAAGTCAGTGTAGTATGTCATAAAAGTCATAAAAAGTCATAGTATAATATGTCAAAAAAGTAAAAAAAAAGTCATAGTATAATATGTCAAAAAAGTTAAAAAAAAGTCATAGTATAATATGTCAAAAAAGTCATAGTATAGTATGTCAAAAAAGTCATAAAAAAAGTCATAGTATAATATGTCGAAAAAAGTAAAAAAAAGTCATAGTATAGTATGTCATAAAAGTCATAAAAAGTCATAGTATAATATGTCAAAAAAGTAAAAAAAAGTCATAGTATAGTATGTCATAAAAGTCATAAAAAGTCATAGTATAATATGTGTAAAAAAAGTCATAGTATAATATGTCAAAAAAGTCATAGTATAGTATGTCAAAAAAGTCATAGTATAATACGTCGAAAAAAGTAAAAAAAAGTCATAGTATAATATGTCGAAAAAAGTAAAAAAAAAAGTCATAGTATAGTATGTCAAAAAAGTCATAAAAAGTCATAGTATAATATGTCTGAAAAAGTCATAGTATAGTATGTCAAAAAAGTCATAGTATATGTCAAAAAAGTCATAAAAAGTCATAGTGTAGTATGTCAAAAAAGTCATAGTAAAATATGTCAAAAAAGTCATAGTATAATATGACAAAAAAGTTAAAAAAAAGTCATAGTATGTCAAAAAAGTCATAAAAAGTCATAGTATATGTCAAAAAAGTAAAAAAAAAAGTCGTATGTCATAAAAAGTAATAAAAATTCATAGTATATGTCAAAAAAGTCAAAAAAGTCATAGTATAGTATGTCAAAAAAGCCATAAAAAGTCATAGTATAGTATGTCAAAAAAGTCATAGTATATGTCAAAAAAGTAAAAAAAAGTCATAGTATGTCAAAAAAGTCATAACATGTATAATATGTCAAAAAAGTAAAAAAAAGTCATAGTATGTCAAAAAGTCATAAAAAGTCATAGTATAATATGTCAAAAAAGTCATAGTATGTCAAAAAAGTCATAAAAAGTCATAGTATAATATGTCAAAAAAGTAAAAAAAAGTCATAGTATAATATGTCAAAAAAGTCATAGTATAATATGTCAAAAAAGTAAAAAAAAGTCATAGTATAATATGTCAAAAAAGTAAAAAAAAGTCATAGTATGTCATAAAAGTCATAAAAAGTCATAGTATAATATGTCAAAAAAGTAAAAAAAAGTCATAGTATAGTATGTCATAAAAAGCCATAAAAAGTCATAGTATAGTATGTCAAAAAAGTCATAGTATAATATGTCAAAAAAGTAAAAAAAAGTCATAGTATAGTATGTCATAAAAGTCATAAAAAGTCATAGTAGAGTATGTCGGAAATAGTTAAAAAAAAAAAATCATAGTATATTTTTTATGGTGGAGCAAAGCTACGCAATAATGGGGAGAACATACAAACTCCTCACAGAAAGGCCCTGAACGCCCTGGATTAGAACCCACAACCTTCTTGCTGTGAGGTGACAGTGCTAACCATTGGGCCACCATGCTGCTTCAGTATAGTATGTCGAAAAAAGCAAAAAAAAGTCATAGTATAATATGTCGAAAAAAGTAAAAAAAGTGGCATACACACATACAAAATGTCATATATATATAAATACTTGCATTCCTACACATCCATTCATAACTGCAGTGACTGACTGACCTGAGTGTCCGAACATGGTGGCCACACACTCTCCGGAGTAGAAGTCAAAGATGCTGATGTTCTTATCCGAACAGGAAGTGGCAATGTAGAGCCCAGACGGGTCGATCTGCACCTGGAGAGGGGTCAGAGCGAGGAGGATGATGTCATCTTTACCTGCCGCTACCAGCTGGGCTACAAGGCATACAGCTGCACCCCCAAGTTACAAGTTATGTGATGCAAAATCTGAACCATTTTCAAAACGTTTCTATATCAGAAATTTGGTTTTCTTTCAACCAAACCTTTAACAAAAATAACGTGGATGGTTCTGTACAACTATTACTCGTCACAAGTAACATAAATGATCAGCTCACTGCTTGAATTTGGGTGTTTTGGGAGAGGTAGTTAGATTTTTAAGTGGCATGTACTTCAGGTACAACCGTATGCCAATTACGATTGCGTGTGAATTGACGCCGTAGCGAGTAGTATGACAGGGCGAAAATCCGTTTAGGTACGTTGGTACGTCGGTCGGGGGGGTGGATGGGTCAAACACAGGACTTTTACCCAGGAGACCGGGGGTTCGTGTCCCGCGTTCCCACTTTGTGCCCCGTGATTGATATTTCCTTTTCACGTTTGTTGTTTTCCTAACCCCGTTATTCTTTTCCTGAACGCAACCTGCGTGTCACGTAGCCTGGCGATAACACGCCACGTGACGTGAACATGGGAAGTTCTTATTTGAAGTACTTATAATAATTTTGGTAGATTGTGCTGAGAAGTACATGTCTATATGTATGTATGTATGTATATATATACAGTGGGGAGAACAAGTATTTGATAAACTGCAGATTTTGCAGTTTTTCCTACTTATAAAGCATGTAGAAGTCTGTAATGTTTATCATAGGTACTCTTCAACTGTGAGAGACGGAATATAAAACAAAAATCCAGAAAATCACACTGTATGACTTTTAAATAATTAATTAACATTTTATTGCATGACATAAGTATTTGATCACCTACCAACCAGTAAGAATTCCAGCTGTTAGTTTTTCTTTAAGAAGCTCTCCCGTTCTCCAGTCATTACCTGTATTAACTGCACCTGTTTGAAGTCGTTACCTGTATAAAAGACACCTGTCCAAACACTTAATCAAACAGACTCCAACCGCTCCACAATGGCCAAGACCAGAGAGCTGTGTAAGGACATCAGGGATAACATTGTAGACCTGCACAAGGCTGGGATGGGCTACAGGGCAATAGGCAAGCAGCTTGGTGAGAAGGCAACAACTGTTGGCGCAATTATTAGAAAATGGAAGAAGTTCAAGATGACGGTCAATCTCCGTCGGTCTGGGGCTCCATGCAAGATCTCACCTCGTGGGGCATCAATGATCATGAGAAAGGTGAGGGATCAGCCCAGGACTACACGGCAGGACCTGGTCAATGACCTGAAGAGAGCTGGGACCACAGTCTCAAAGGAAACCATTAGTAACACACTACGCCGGCATGGATTAAAATCCTGCAGCGCACGCAAGGTCCCCCTGCTCAAGCCAGCGCATGTCCAGGCCCGTCTGAAGTTTGCCAATGACCGTCTGGATGATCCAGAGGAGGAATGGGAGAAGGTCATGTGGTCTGATGAGACACAAATAGAGCTTTTTGGTCTAAACTCCACTCGCCGTGTTTGGAGGAAGAAGAAGGTTGAGTACAACCCCAAGAACACCATCCCAACCGTGAAGCATGGAGGTGGAAACATCATTCTTTGGGGATGCTTTTCTGCAAAGGGGACAGGACGACTGCACCGTATTGAGGGGAGGATGGATGGGGCCATGTATCGCGAGATCTTGGCCAACAACTTCCTTCCCTCAGTAAGAGCATTGAAGATGGGTCGTGGCTGGGTCTTCCAGCATGACAACGACCCGAAAAACACAGCCAGGGCAACTAAGGAGTGGCTCCGTAAGAAGCATGTCAAGGTCCTGGAGTGGCCTAGCCAGTCTCCAGACCTGAACCCCATAGAAAATCTTTGGAGGGAGCTGAAAGTCCGTATTGCCCAGCGACAGCCCCAAAACCTGAAGGATCTGGAGAAGGTCTGTATGGAGGAGTGGGCCAAAATCCCTGATGCAGTGTGTGCAAACCTGGTCAAGAACTACAGGAAACGTATGATCTCTGTAACTGCAAACAAAGGTTTCTGTACCAAATATTAAGTTCTGCTTTTCTGATGTATGAAATACTTATGTCATGCAATAAAATCATACAATGTGTATCAATTGATTGTGTATCAAATACTTGTTCTCCCCACTGTAGGCCCATTTTTACTGTCTTGACATTACAGAAGTCTTTCGTTAGCATCTTGTAGGCTACTTCAGACATTACAGAAGTCTCTCGTTAGCATCTTGGAGGCTACTTCAGACATTACAGAAGTCTCTCGTTAGCATCTTGTAGGCTACTTCAGACATTACAGAAGTCTCTCGTTAGCATCTTGTAGGCTACTTCAGACATTACAGAAGTCTCTCGTTAGCATCTTGGAGGCTACTTCAGACATTACAGAAGTCTCTCGTTAGCATCTTGTAGCTACTTCAGACATTATAGAAGTCTCTCGTTAGCATCTTGTAGCTACTTCAGACATTACAGAAGTCTCTCGTTAGCATCTTAGAGGCTACTTCAGACATTACAGAAGTCTCTCGTTAGCATCTTGTAGGCTACTTCAGACATTTCAGAAGTCTCTCATTAGCATCTTGGAGGCTACTTCAGACATTATAGAAGTCTCTCGTTAGCATCTTGTAGCTACTTCAGACATTACAGAAGTCTCTTTAGCATCTTAGAGGCTACTTCAGACATTACAGAAGTCTCTCGTTAGCATCTTGTAGGCTACTTCAGACATTTCAGAAGTCTCTCATTAGCATCTTGGAGGCTACTTCAGATGTTACAGAAGTCTCTCGTTAGCATCTTAGAGGCTACTTCAGACATTATAGAAGTCTCTCGTTAGCATCTTGTAGCTACTTCAGACATTACAGAAGTCTCTCATTAGCACCTTAGAGGCTACTTCAGACATTACAGAAGTCTCTCGTTAGCATCTTAGAGGCTACTTCAGACATTACAGAAGTCTCTCGTTAGCATCTTAGAGGCTACTTCAGCCATTACAGAAGTCTCACGTTAGCATCTTGTAGCTACTTCAGACATTACAGAAGTCTCTCGTTAGCATCTTGTAGGCTACTTCAGACATTTCAGAAGTCTCTCATTAGCATCTTGTAGCTACTTCAGACATTACAGAAGGCTCTCGTTAGCATCTTGTGGCTACTTCAGACATTACAGAAGTCTCTCGTTAGCATCTTAGAGGCTACTTCAGACATTTCAGAAGTCTCTCGTTAGCATCTTGTAGCTACTTCAGACATTACAGAAGTCTCTCGTTAGCATCTTGTAGCTACTTCAGACATTACAGAAGTCTCTCGTTAGCATCTTAGAGG